>NC_083766.1:3575143-3662643 GCF_963514075.1 Conger conger | reverse complement strand
ATCATATTCATAATCATAACAGCTGTGGTAATTCCATGACCTAACAGACCATAGTCTTTCATTCCTCTGCTCATTTATTAGAAAGGAGCAGTTGGTGAAAAGAAACCTGCAGATTACTGAGCATTGAGATAAACTAGCGCTTCCGTTTTAGTTACAGTCTATTCCCCCACATGGCAGGCCCAGACGCAATAGGCGATAGATAAGAGTGTCTGGGGTATGTAATTGGAGTTGTTTTTCTGCCAGGATAGCACTGACTGTAAAGTGACGCTATTTATTTCCTTCTCTCCAAGGATGACGGTATATGACATGAAAGGCTGCCCTGAATATGTGAATATTTATCAGGCATCACGCGTGTGTTTATCAGGCATCACGCGTGTGGCAGTAGTGTTCGTTCCAGAAGCTGTAGAACGATCAGCGTTCGTTTCAGTTTCTTTTGATCATTCGTACACATCTCACCATTTGTTCTTCATACTTTAACATCCAGGAGCTCATTTGTATTGTGCAGATTTGTGTTTTTATTAAAAGGGCTAAGCTCCAGGAGCTGTGGTGTCCAGCGCAGTTTGGCAGAATGCAGGATGGCTTTCTGATATCAGGGCTTGCTTATTTGTGTTTCTAAAAGGGCAGGACCAGACTACAGGAGACATTTTACTTCTTGTGTGTTTATTCAACATGTTTGTGGAAGGGTATTGAATTGAAGCAGGACTAAAATAATAACATAATTGTTATTCAAATTCAATCTAACACAAAATACAAGGGGCAAATCAATATTCTTTGTTTTCTCCATAGTCCTGTGCATAATTATCAGCCATTATAACTGTGCCCTGTTGCTGTTCTGTAATTTGCCAAACATGTTCTGCGGTGCTTTTAGAGGTGTTGTTTTTTAATAACTACATTTTAGACCCAATATTAACCTTTTGAATGGTAGATTACGGACTGTTTTTTTAGAAACTTTTAAGGGAGAAAGTTTTAGAACTCTTATTATTTTCTTTTCTTTCGCAGCGATGACCGGGTAAGAAATGTAAGGAACTGAGAAGCCAGATTCTGTGTAGCCTATAGAGCCTTCAGTTATAACCATGCTTTATGTTTGAATGTCATAACGTCTGACTGGGAGAAAAAAAAAACATGCTTCTCTATTTGCTATTTGTAAGCATCGTGTTTCAAAATTTGAAGCATAAATTCAGTTAAATACATGAAACACACTTTAATCCACTAAGACAACAGTATGACTTTACACATTGCTTAATTAAATATTGAGAGAAAAAATAACTACTTTGTGATAAGATCTGCTAAATACCGAATTGAAAATTGTATATTGTGATTTTTGTTTGCTGGTGTCGCCGGTGATGTTATTGGTGGTGTTTTCACGTTATGGATCACAGTAATGCTCTGAGAAATGACAGCACTAAAGGCCCCAGGAGCCAATGCGTATGAACTGCTAAACGTTCTATTAGAGTTATGCCTGCCTGCTGTTACCAACAAAAACACTTTAATGGTGACTTGTGTCTCATGCCTTGTTTCTCTGAGCAGTTAAATTACGGGGTTATTCTGATATAACTTGCTGACGAATAGCCCAGCGTTGTGTGCCACAGATTACAGAGAGTTTGGTTTTACTGAGATTGTTTGTCCTTCAAGATGCAGCGTTCATCTTTCACAGCTCTTAGAACGTTTGCAAAACAAAAGGGACGCATTCATTGCTTTGGCCAATCCCTAGACACAGTCTGTGCAGAATGACAGAGGCAGTTACGCTTAGCACAATGCTTGTTTAAACACAATTCAATTTGTTCCACATGTATTCCGAAAGAAATGACAATGCAGAAATCTTTGAGTTTCATTGATCAAATCAAATTCACAAGAGCGTCTAGTCTGAGGCTAGACTCCCTGACTGGGTCAGGCGGGAAGATTAAAATAACATTTTTATCTGTAAAGCGCTTTTCACACAGGACTGTCACAAATACACTGTCCAGAAGGGAAGTCCCAATGTAGTGTTCCCTGTCCTAAACTCCCACTAGAGCAAGCCTCCACTCTCAGAAATATATGCAGTGGAAGTGCGCCTTTGTTCTTTAAGGAACACATTTCCTGAATGTACAATAATGATCTTTGGGTACTAATAAGTACTTTTTACAAGCAGAAATGATTGAAATGATTGGTTAAATGGCTTGGCGTACAATGTCATGCACCTGTAGGGTAGCACACCAGCGACAGGCTTCAGACACCTCTCTGTGAGAGTCGTGTGGAATGGGAGGGGCAGGAAGTAACACTGGGAGGAAGCAGACATTGGTGGATGTCCTCTTTACTAAATAAATCACATCTTTAATTAATAAATACATACATACATACATACATTAGCCTAACCTGCTTATCCTGAACAGGGTCGCAGGGGGGCTGGAGCCTATCCCAGCATACATTGGGCGAAAGGCAGGAATACACCCTGGACAGGTTGCCAGTCCATCGCAGGGCACAGACACCATTCACTCACACACTCATACCTATGGGCAATTTAGACTCTCCAATCAGCCTAACCTGCATGTCTTTGGACTGTGGGAGGAAACCGGAGTACCTGGAGGAAACCCACGCAGACACGGGGAGAACATGCAAACTCCACACAGAGAGGCCCCGGCCGACGGGGATTTGAACCCAGGCCCTGCTTGCTGTGAGGCGGCAGTGCTACCCACTGCACCATCCGTGCCGTCCTAATGAATAAACCACATTAATTAATAAATAGCATCTTTAATTAATAAATCTATTTTATTTTGATGGCTAGCTGGTTTCCCATAATCAGGAAACTTGACTGGTCCAGCTAGCTAACATTTCCCTCCTGGAGATCACGTCTACTCACCCTAACCTTAACTACCCACATCACCCTAACTTTAACTATCCTCCTCACCCTAACCTTAACTACCCTACTCTACCCTACTCACCCTAACCTTAACTACCCTACTCACCCTAACCTTAACTACCCTACTCTCCCTAACCTTAACTACCGTACTCAGCCTAACCTTAACTACCCACATCACCCTAACCTTAACTACCCACATCACCCTAACCTTAACTACCCAACTCACCCTAACCTTAACTACCCTACTCAGCCTAACCTTAACTACCCTACTCTACCCTACTCATCCTAACCTTAACTACCCTACTGTACCCTACTCACCCTAACCTTAACTACCCTACTCACCCTAACCTTAACTACCCTACTCACCCTAACCTTAACTACCCTACTCCCCCTAACCTTAACTACCCACATCACCCTAACTTTAACTATCCTCCTCACCCTAACCTTAACTACCCTACTCTACCCTACTCACCCTAACCTTAACTACCCTACTCACCCTAACCTTAACTACCCTACTCTCCCTAACCTTAACTACCCTACTCACCCTAACCTTAACTACCCTACTCACCCTAACCTTAACCCTTAAGTCTACTGATCATTCTGAGCAGACCTACCATGCCCTGCCTCTGCACTGAAAACTGAAATAACTCTTGAGTGGCAGCACTCAAACGTGTTTTGTTTGACAGCGTAATTGTATCTCATCGTAAGGTCAGAGCAGGTACACAGTGAGTGAGCAGGAACAGCACAGACTGGAATCAGTCTCTCTGAATGTGCTGAGGGCCGCATCTGTTATGTGTTTCAGAGCACTGATGGGTTTAGCCAAGAATCAACAGGGTTTTATTTATTATTTAAGCTGGAGGGTGTTTAAGAGATGCTGAAAGGTAGATAAAGTGAGATAATGCATTACAATAATAATGTGCTCATATCCTCTTCACTGTGTAGTTAGACACATAGAGTGCTGGGTAAGAGAGGCAGGCGAGTGTGTGTGTGTGTGTGTGTGTGTCTGTGTGTGTGTGTGTGTGTGTGTGTGTGTGTAGGTGTGTGTCGGTGTGTGGGTGTGTGTGTTTAGGTATTTGTGAGTGTGTGTGTGTGTGTGTGTGTGTCTGTGTGTGTGTGTGTGTGTGTGTGTGTGTAGGTGTGTGTCGGTGTATGGGTGTGTGTGTTTAGGTATTTGTGAGTGTGTTTGTGTGTGTGTGTGTGTGTGTGTAGGTGTATGTAGGTGTGTGTGTGTGTGTGTGTGTAGGTGTATGTAGGTGTGTGTGTGTGTGTGTGAGTATGTGTGTGTGTGTAGGTGTGTGTAGGTATGTGTGGGTGTGTGTGTGTAGGTGTGTGTGTGAGTATGTGTGTGTGTGTAGGTGTATGTAGGTGTGTGTGTGTGTGTGTGTGTGTAGGTGTGTGAGTGGGTCTGGCTCTTCATAGGGAGAGAGAATGGATGGGAGAGGGTCTGAGTCTTCCACTCTCAGCAGCTCTGCAGGGACCTTGATAAGCTCTTCTTAATTGAAAAGCCCTTATCGTGTAGTGTGTCTCGGCAGTGCAAGGTTTGACCTCGTCATTAGGGGCACGGCGATAAGTTAACACACCTTCATTTTCAAGTACCTTTCTGTAGGGAGCAGTGAAGTGTGTATTCCTGCGTGCCCTGTCCCTCTCATAAACGGAAAGCTCAGGAAACTCGGAGTGACCTGATTTGTTTCCGCTGCAGACAGTTATAAGGAACGCATTGTCTCCGGGATAGACTATGAAACGCCGCAGCGTTGTGCTAAAAATGCATTTTTGTTCACACTTGACTTGTGACAGCACAGCGTCTTCTTCACCTGCTGTGTGAGCATAATTACCGCTGGTGATGTAATATCATTAGGTCACGGTTTTGTTTTTTTGTTTTTGTTTATGTCTGAAATTGACTTGTCTCTTTCCTGCATTGCTTCCTGGCGCGCCGATGCTACAGTTGCTAACATTCTGTGGCGTGAGGAAGGTACGGGAAGAACCTGTGTTGTCATAGAGACTGTGTGTGTGTTTTTATTTAACCCTTTAAGGTGTGAGGTCACAAATACGTGATCGGAATGTTCGGAATTACTTCACTTGAACCCCTCGCCATAAGGCTGACATAACACTGTCATACACATGACATAACACTGTCATACACATGACATAGCAGCTGTCACAAGATGGCATAACGGAGATGTCAGTCGATGTCAAGTAACATAAAACTGTCATACTTCTATTGGTACATTTTCTGACAGTAACATTTACAACATTTACTGTACCGATAAAAGTATGATAAAAAAATACTTTATTAACCTCTACGGTTCCTCTACTATGTTGTTGTTTTGCGCTTCTTGTGAAATTGACACATCATATTTTTCTCTTATTGCAAAGCTTCACATTGAATAGTTCAGATGAAAAGATTCAGATGTACTTTATCAGAGTAAAATGTAGCCTTCAACATGATTTATGACTGAATATAGTTATGTTATCCACCTAAAAATGAGGAATGAGCAGTCTATGTCTATCACAGTCTAGTAGTAAAGTATTCAAACATATCTAACCAGAAGAGTGTACACACATATTAGTCTATACTGGCCACAAACAACCACAGGCTGTCAAAGGCAAGAACAACCCATACAAACATAGTTTGTAACATTTTAGAAAAGTATGCTTGCGTATGGATAGTTTATATTCAGTGCGTGTTTTTGAATTTAATATAAGCTAGCTAAACCTTAAATAAATAGGATGAAGCATCGATAAATTCCCAAAGGACACGCAGAGTGAGAAAATATTGCTTTGTTAGGACATTCCTCTGTCCGGCTGTAACAAGGGAGTACTTGCGATGGGTTTTATTCAGCTGAAGTCATTCTGTTTTCATTAGACCGAGGAGCTGCTCAATATTCAATGTAATGCCAGTAATGCAGCAGAAAACTTCACTCAGTTTGCAAAACAAGCGGAGTCAGATAAGGAGAGAGGCTGCTTTCTCAGAGAGATTTAAGTCGTACTGGCCTCTGTAATTGCACTAGTGTGGCTCTGTCAACCATCTAATCATCCCCTGTTTTAATTGGCTAAAAACATCCACCTCAGCTGATGTGTGGTGAGCATTCTGGCACAAAATGGCTGCTGTTGCAAAATTGGTGGTGGTTGGGGTGAGTTTCCCCCTCATCACTGTAAAGCGCATTGAATATGTGAAAAGCGATATACACTCAGTGAGCAATTTATTAGGTATACCAGTACACCAGCTTGTTAATGCAAATATTTAAATGCATAATAGCATGCAGACGTGGTCAAGAGGTTCAGCTGTTTTTCAGACCAAATGTCAGAAAGGGGAAGAAATGTGATCTAAGTGAACTTTCGTGGATTGATCGTGGACACGCAGGCCCAGAAAGTGGCTCAAGTGCGTGTCCGTCCTCCTCAAACCTGTTCAGAGCCCGTCTCCCCCGCTCTCCCGGGGTCAGCAGGGGGCAGCCACCACTCAATGAAAAACCTATTCTACCAAGGCAGTGAGAGAGACAAGAGAGGGATAAAGAAAGAGAGAATGGAGGAGAGGGAGAGAATGAGAGAGAGGTGAGAGGGGGCAGTCGGGGCTTTTGTGGCCTGAGATCCGTCAGACTTGGCGCTGATCTGGTGCTGGCATCTCCGCCGCGGGGTTAATGCATCCTGGGAGCCCTTTCGGCCCCCGCCCCGGCTCACAGGATGTCTCACCGTCTGAGAGCGCGGTCCTGCCTCACTCCTGAGGACCGGGCAGAACCTGGAGGAATGCCGCGTGAAATAAGGTCACTGCTTTATTGTGTCCTCACTGACATGTCTGGAGGAAAGAGACTCTGCCCTTTACAGCTTCACAAATACAATTAGAGAAGGGCTGAGAGGTGATGTCTAACAAAGTATGCAGAAAAATAGTCAGAAATTAATTTTGGAAAGATATACATTCAGACACCTGCATGTCTATGTTACTTAGAGGGAACTAACACACTGTGTGTGTTCCAAATTACACACACACCCATGCACAAACAGGCACACACACACACACACATATACACACGCACACACATGCATACACACACGCATAGACACATGCACACACACACACCCATGCACAGACAGGCACACACTCAACACACACACACACACACCTACACACACGCACAGACATGCACACACACACACACACGCACGTACACACAGACACATACACACACACACACTACACACACACACACACCCATGCGCAGACATGCACACACACACACGCACACACACACACACACGCATACACACACGCACAGACATGCACCCATGCACAGACATGCACGCACTCACTCTCATACACACACACACAGACACATACACACACACACACACACACACACACAGACACACACACTCTATGGTATGTCAGTATTTGTCATTTCTGATTAGCTGATTGCTGTCCTTTCCTGGGAATCACAGAGTTCTGTTTCAGCTGGGAGTCCACTAAGAGGACTGTATGGTAGCCACCGTGCAGTTTGACCTGATTAGCCTCCATTACAGGGACGGCGGCCATTTTGGCTCTAGCACGGCTGTACCAGCGGGTAATTGACTGTGTTATTTCATGTGCAGTGACAGCACTCGGCTCTGTGCTCGGCTCCACTGTGCTTCTTCTTCTCTCCGAAACGAAGGTGGTGCAAACAGACCCGGTGCCGGTGAAGCTCCACTACGACAAATCTCACGACCAGATCTGGGTGCTGAGCTGGGGAGACCTGCAGCAGTCCCGCCCCTCCCTGCAGGTGAGTGATACCTGCTCTATCCCCCTGGGGCTCCAGTGGGTTCATCTACCCTCGGTCGTGGAGAGAGGGGGAGGGGGGTGCATTCTGAAGCAGTACCGCCCCTCCCTACAGGTGAGTGATACCTGCTCTACCCCCCTGGGTCTCCAGTGGGTTCATCTACCCTCAGTCGTGGAGAGAAGGGGCGTAGGCATTTAGAAAACGCGAGGTCGAGGTTTGAATCATCACAGAAAAATGTCTCGACCTCACTGTTGGAACCTATCAGCAGAGCCCCATTGTCATTCCACAACCGCCAGCTTTTCCCCTGAAAGTGGAAAGAAACCCATTAAATTCTCGTGCGGTATTCTGTCCATACATTGTGATGGAACGTGTCTTATTAACGGGGGGAATCTGTTTCAGCTTCTTGTCAGTTTTCCGGGCATTATGCAAACCCAACGTGTTCGCACTCTCCATTACAAGGAGGAGGCGGACAAAGAACAGGGGAAGGTTTGAAATTTAATCCATTTCTTAAACTTTCACCAGCAGGTTTGCAAAATAGGAGCCATTTGTTTGTTTGTCTGGAGATGGGTGTTAAACACAACATTAAAATGGTATCCACTGTCCATGGTGTTGAGTATTTATTATTTAACAGCAAAGGTTATGAATCATTCAAAAGGTTAAAAAACTAGTTTATGAACCCAGCTTATAGGGTAGAGGGCATAATGGTAGCACCTCTAACTTCGACTAAAGTTCGACTAAACTAGAGACTCAATTTTGCTTTAACGCATCCAACACCTCATTTTTAACAAGTCTATTCTTCTACAAAAAACGTGTGATTCTCAATTTAAACCAAAAGAAAAAGGAACGCTGTTTTTGAGGTCTTTCTCTCTGGAATGGTCTTAGAGATCAGTTTCTAGAACAAACTTTAAATAAGGAATATTTTATTCTGCCGTCTAATTTCATGCCATCTGACAGGAGAATGTATTTCATGAAAAATTTGTTTGGTAACAGATAAGTGTCATACTTAAATAAATATTTTTTTTACACAAACCTCCTGTTAATTGTGCTTGTTTTGAATAGCAATGGAATTGTCAGTACAGCAGTCAATGAATTCATTGTCAGTGTCAGACTTCAGTGAAGTGACAAACTTCTCAATATGGTCTGTCTCTCCTTTCTTTCCCTGAAAAGACAGTTGGGTTTTTTCAGTCAGGAAAGAAACGCTGTGTTAAGTTAATTGGCAGTGTTCCGGGTGGCAGACACTGAAATGAACAATGGGCCGATTCTGGCTCAGCGGTACAAAGCACAAAGAACTTTGAACTCTCCAGAACATTACTGTCTAATCATGCATTAGTGATATTGTGTGAACTTATTAACCCTCAACATTATACAGTACAACGTTTATAATTGATTTTGAACAAGGGTTCCTGGTGGACCCTGGAGGGAAAGTGAAATCAGCGATATCTATCACAGTGTAAAACCTAATAGGGAGATGGAGTCAAACATGGGATTCAGGGGCTGGCTGGCTGTAGAGTTCCAGGGCCCTGTTTCACACAGAAGGATTACTGAGTTAGCTGGCTAACTGCACTGAGTAAAACCCACAGAGCAGGATTACTGAGTTAGCTGGCTAACTGTACTGAGTAAAACCCACAAAGCAGGATTACTGAGTTAGCTGGCTAACTGTACTGAGTAAAACCCACAGAGCAGGATTACTGAGTTAGCTGGATAACTGCACTGAGTAAAACCCACAGAGCAGGATTACTGAGTTAGCTGGATAACTGCACTGAGTAAAACCCACAGAGCAAGATTACTGAGTTAGCTGGATAACTGCTCAGTGCACTCCATGTTCCAGATTTGGGAGGGTTCCGGATTTTACTCAATGCAGTTAGCCAGGTAACTGGGTCATCCTGCTTTGTGAAACAGGGCCCTGTTCTGGGTAGCATACACCATATTAGAATTAGAATTACAAAGGGGACATTAATGTACACTGGTTTCACTGTTTGACCTAGAAAGTTACGATCTACCTTATATGTGCGACTACATTATTAACGGCAGTATTCAGTTGAAAGTAGGAGGAAGTAAGAGTTTGCCACAGGAAAGGCTTACATTGCTGCGTAATTTGTTGTAGTTATTGCGATTGCAGTTGTGTGAGGTATACCTTGCCTGCTTGCCCTTTTAGTAACCCCGTAATGCCAGCGGCCCTGTGGGATTAATGCATCTCATCGTTAGTAACAGGAAGTAGGGCACATCTGTTGATATTACGTACATCCACCTTTTTTCAACGGTCTAGCCGAAGTCCTAGTACACATTGAATGGTCTTTAGAGACATATGAAAGGTATTCAAGTTTGAATCCTGGGTGGTCTACTTATTTTGTATTTTTGGACAAAGCCACAAATTACATAACATAAAATAATACAATGATGCGAACAGGCCATTCAGCCCAGCAAAGCTCACCATTTCCACTAGTGTAAAAATATAAAGTCGTAATTGTAAAGCCGAAAGTAATAATATCTGGCTGTATAGATTAAAATACTAACTGGTGAGAAAATGCGCAATTTGGTGTTTTTGGTGAGGTTGAAAGTCTCGCCTTAACGAGACGTGTGTTTGTTTCGTCTCTGCTGCCGATATTTACACAGCTGAGTATCCACGCTGCTCTAGTGTCTGTTCACTTGTGTTGGCTGCTGAGTGGATCACAGGGTGAGTGGATCACACGGTGTGGTTGCGGTTTCCTGTGGAGATGTCCGGGTCCTGTAGAGATCTGTGGCCCCCGGCCGCTGTGGGGCCAGTAGTGGGGGCGAAATGGCTCAGGCAGTAAGAGCAGTCGTCTCATTGGGTCAGGCAGTAAGAGCAGTAGTCTTATTGGCTCCGGCAGTAAGAGCAGTCGTCTCATTGGCTCAGGCAGTAAGAGCAGTCGTCTTATTGGCTCAGGCAGTAAGAGCAGTCGTCTCATTGGGTCAGGCAGTAAGAGCAGTAGTCTTATTGGCTCCGGCAGTAAGAGCAGTAGTCTTATTGGCTCAGGCAGTAAGAGCAGTCGTCTCATTGGCTCAGGCAGTAAGAGCAGTCGTCTCATTGGCTCAGGCAGTAAGAGCAGTCGTCTGGCAGTCGGAGGGTTGCCGGTTCGATCCCCTGCCCGGGCTGTGTCGAAGTGTCCCTGAGCAAGACACCTAACCCCCAAATGCTCCTGACGAGCTGGTCGGTGCCTTGCATGGCAGCCAATCGCCATCGGTGTGTGAGTGTGTGTATGAATGGGTGAATGAGAAGCATCAATTGTACTGCGCTTTGGATAAAGGCGCTATATAAATGCCATCCATTTACCATTCTCTGCTCTGAGAACGATGAAGGCTGCAGTGTACAGCCATGATATGGAACTTCGGGTTTGAGATAAAACTTTTTTTTTTTCAAGGTGCAACAACGAATTAAACTTTAACACCAATAAACAAAACTCAAATCGATCAAGGTTCGGGGTGAAACGATGAAGGTTTTTGCTGATCGAGTGAGAAGCCCATTCAGCGTTTTTAGGCATAAATCTTCGGGAATGAATGGCTGCATTTAGGCTAGCTTGTGGGCCCCTTCCTCTGGTTTGTAATAACTTGGCGCTTTCTTCACCGCCACGCTCGACGGCTGAGCAGGCGCTGTCAGAAGTCGTTGGGGAGTAAACTCGAGTCAGCTCCGGCTGAATCGCATCATTAACGCGGGGGACTGGTCCAAGCAGGGCGATGAATTAAAGGCAATAGCCTCATTATGACATGCCTCAATAGCGTCCTGTGTTGCGCGGATGGTTTGAGAAAAAAGATTAGATTCGTATAGTGAAACACGTTACCTGTGTTATAAGCTGAATGTTCGTTATTTTGTCTAACGGGATGTTGGAGAATTTTAATGCATATTATTGAATTTTCTTTATTTCAGTCATGCATGTCAGATGACTCGCTGATCTTTAGGCCTGTGGTTTAAATAGTGTTTTGTTCTTTATCCATGACATATAGTGCACCATGAGGTCTTTATTCCTCCAAAACTGACAATCGTATCCCTTTTTAAAAATGTAATATAGACGTAATTCAGGAACTGAATGTGAAAGTAGCAATTTATGTGGTGGTCAGATGGATATAAACCAGTAAGAATGGTTTTCCTTTAATTCTAGTCATTCCTCTTATTGTAACCTTTTTAATGTCATTAGAAAGATTGCACAACCTAAGTAATGAAATTCTGACCACCTGAGTAGATTTCAGCAGGGGTTACACCCTCTTGATCCTTCAAAATGACATTTATTAATATGGATTTGTAACCTTTTAAACGGTGAGAAAGGCGAAATTGTTTCCTGTTAATGCTACGCTGTTAGCAGCGCTCCATAAAGACTTGTTGATATTTGGACCATTTTGATGTACTTGAAAAGATATTTGTGCATCTCACAGCACTTAAAAATGCTTTTCCCATTAATTTATCTTCTGTAGCCACTTGCATTAACAGTGAATGAATAGACTAAAAGCTTCTCGGGAGAATGATCTATTTTCTCCTTTTTAATATTCTGGGTTTCATACGCAGGGGCCGTGGAGAAATCCACTCCAGAAGTCCAACACCCTTCTGCCAACAGCTCCTTGCTGTCGGTGCCCCTGAACTCTTCTGTACCCTGTTCGGTTCTCTGTTCTGGGTTCTGTTCTTTGTTCTGGGTTCTGTTCTGGGTTCTGTTCTCTGTTCTCGGTTCTGTTCTGTTCAGTGCTCTGTATACTGTTCTGTTCAGTGCTCTGTATTCTGTTCTGTTCAGTGCTCAGTATTCTGTTCTGTTCCCTGCTCTGTATACTGTTCTGTGCAGTGCTCTGTATACAGTTATGTTCAGTGCTCTGTATACAGTTATGTCCAGTGATCTGTATAAAGTTCTGTTCAGTGCTCTGTATACTGTTCTGTTCAGTGCTCTGTATTCTGTTCTGTTCAGTGCTCTGTATACAGTTATGTTCAGTGCTCTGTATACAGTTATGTTCAGTGCTCTGTTCTCTGTTCTGTTCCTGGTGGAACATCAACAACTTCTGCAGTCCTAGTTCCTGACACTCCTGCCAAATGTGGAAACGTAACATCCCTGCACAAGCCTCCTCGGAGATACTTCAAGTGTACCTAGCTTCAGTCCACAAACCCCCAATGCCCCTGCGCCAGCCATTTTAAAATCAGCAGTTCTTCAGACTCTTCTGTAAACTCATAAAAGTATCCTTCATCGCACGCCAACACTGTGCCAATGTAAAACATGCATTAAAAAAGAAATGCTATGTTCCTGAAAACCTCAAAAAGTGGACTGTCGCTTTAATGGACAGGGATAGATGGTGGGAGGAGCAGGGGTATGGAAACTGTAAGAATACCATGATATGTATAATAGTATGCTATGCAGTACATTTATCTGGTGTTTCTGTACATGAGGTAGGGCACACAATACCCTTATCTGAAGTTTTATTTTTTATTTTTTCAATCCGATTTCCTCCACCCGTGAGCTCATCTCGTTGATGTGTTTGTCTGTTTTTATATCCCAGAATATATTTCTACCTGCTGCAGGAAGACAGTGAAGAACAGCAACGTTACAGACGTCCAACAAAAGTCCCTCTAAAAGTCATCAGCCTATCTTCCTGCCTATTTCTCAGGTGTCTTGTCACAGTGGGATTGTGCCTAGAGGTTACTGATACCGTATAACCAAATAAAAAATATCAGCTTTCTACAGACAGAAAACCAGCCTTCTACAGACAAAAATACCAGCGTTCTTCAGACAGCTGCACAGAGATACAGCCGTGTTTGTTCATTTGAAAAGGGGATTTCGTTCCTTTAGAGAGAAACATCACCACATCAGGAGCCAGGTTGCTCTTGCAGACAGGGGGGTTTTGCTTCTTCTCAGGTTTGTGTGCCTTTGGCTCCCTCCAGAGGTTACCTGACACATTGCACCTTTACTGGAAAATAAGAAGTTTCAAGTTGGCTTAAATTACATTACATGAATGCCATTTGGCAGATGCTTTTATCCAGAGTGACTTACAGTTGATTAGACTAAGCAGGAGACAATCCTCCCCTGGAGCAATCGCAGGGTTAAAGGCCTTGCTCAAGGGCCCAACGGCTGTGCGGATCTTATTGCAGCTACACCGGGGATTGAACCAGCGACCCTGCGGGTCCTAGTCATATACCTTAACCACTAAGCTACAGGCCGCCCAGTTAAATTGCGAATTAAACTGTGACATGTAGGTCCTGGATAACCTGGGCTTGCAGTAGAGAGGATTCACTACACCAGTGGTCTCCAGTCCTGGGCCAGCAGAGCTACTGGGTCTGCCAGTTTTTGTTTTCACCTTAAAATCAGCACCCTGTTGAGGTAATCAGGTGAGGTGAGTTAACTGTGCAATCAACTGCTCTAATTGATTATTTAAGTGCAGAGTAACTACGATAACCAGGACCAGGGTTGGAGAGCACTGTGCTTCACTGTACAACATACCACAATCAACGCTGGAACCTCCAAGGAACGGTATCTAACCTGAAGAAACTAGCCTCATATATCTGACCAGTTAGTCATGTTAGTTGCCCAGAGCATTTTCTACACAATGTCATGCCTGAAATTCTCTGATGAGTCCTTTAGAATAAGCAGTTAAGTCCCGGCTCATTTTCAGGCCAGTGAAGCAAGTTATTTCCTCAAGTGCTTCTGAACGGGCCTTTGTAAGACGATTGGCTCTCTGTCCTGTAAAAGTTCTAACACAACATACCAATCGAGATACTTCAGCAGCCTTATAGGGGCGACATTGGCTCAGGAAAGAGAGGTCGTCGGTCAGTCGGAGGGTTTCCAGTGTGATCCCGCCCTGGGTGTGTGTGTGTGTGTATGAATGGGTGAATGAGAAGGATCAACTGTACAGCACTTTGGATAAAGGCGCTATATAAATGCCAGCCATTTACCATATTCTTTCAAGGGCTTTTTAGCAGTTGTGAGTGTTGTCACACCCTGAGGCCTTGAAGGTGCCATTCCAGTCATCGCTGCAGTCGACTTGGGAGTGGTGGGTCTGAGAAACAAGATTATAATCTCCCAAAACTGGTTTCACAACCACGTCATTCACCGAAGGATTCATAGTTCAGACGATATTTCAACATACATTTATTAAAAATAAAGAGTATTTGTGAGTGACAGACAGAAAAGGGCCCCATGTACAGTTGTGCTTCATTTTCAAAAAGGGTGTTGACTTCTCTACAGGCGAGGCGCCCACGGACTAAATGATCTTTTTTAGAAAGCTACGCTATATCACACTGCCATGCATAACTTGACTTTCTTCCCATGCAAACACACTGCATGACTGCTCACATTAACTGAGAAGACCCACTGTGGTATTTTACACTGGGAATGTGTATTTACAATTCCTCTTCCTCTGTTTAAAAAAAAAAAAATAAACAAAAAAATGTTTTCATTAAAAATAAAAAAAACTTTTAAGGTGCAGAAAGTGGCCGTTTTTTTTAACTGAGGAATGTTGCCGTTGAGATGAGATTTGCCATTGAGATGCTGAAAGAGGGAGGAATAAAGGGCGGTTTATAGTTTGGCGATCTACGATCAGACGATGGATATCGCTGGTGTCGCCAACATTCCATTATCGCGTGACTCCTGACTTTGAGCTCATAAGACGTACAATCGCAGAACACATCGCCCAAGTGCAGTCACTGCGAGCTCCAGACAGGGAAGCTAGCTGAGGACACCTCGCTAAATATAATTACAGATGAAAATGTTCAATAATAAGGCTGTCATGTCAACTGAGCCAGCGAGATGGGGTCAAAGTTCAATACAATTTATGTCTCGGCGATGATAGCGACCACATGAAGTCTTCCGTCGTTCAAGTTTAAACTACAAGCTGTTGCAACTGACCATCAAATCTGATGATCACCGCTGGCAACGATGAAACATCACCGAACTACAAACTGGCCTTCACACGCCAGTTCAGCATTTCCTTCCAGCTTGGCCACATATCGCTGAAGTGCGTTTGTCCGCATTAGTAGTCGTACCCGTTTAACTCGGAGCGAGTTTCAGTCCAGCTACCCTCCTGAATACGGACTGCAAAACAGCAGCTTCGCCGGATGACCGGGACATCCAGGCACCGCAGATCCTTTTCCCGAATAATGTCACAGTGACTAATGTTGTGACTTCACCGAAGCCATAAAACCAAATCATAAAAAAGGGCCAGCCTTCCGACTCCCCGTTACTGCATAGTGTACGACAGCAAGGTATCATGGACTGCAAATCAAAGCGGTATTGTCATGATTCAATTAGTGTGCCGCAAATGACCACAAGAAAAGGAAAAATGACAAGCACATCCATCCAACAGCGACAATGTATATGTGAGCCCTATAAACTCAGGAATTACACCCCCCCTCCCCCGGTTAAATACTAAATAAGTCGACTTCTCAGCGAGTATTAATGCCACCTATACACCTGTACCACTTCACAGTGACGCTAGAACGTCGGCTAAGTTAAAAAGGCTTTGATTCAGGACCCAGGTACGAGTTCTGCAGTAAGTACTTAACTACGATCAATCAACGGGTTGATAGGCAAAGTGTCGGAGCCTTCCTAGTGAATTCAAGCATCAGTGATTTCAAATTAATATTTACAATGATGAGGCAACAAAAGGCCTATTGAGCACTTCCCCCATTCCACATAAAAAATAAAAAAAAGGACATCTGCAATAAAGTGACCTCTACATTTTAACAGAATCGTAAGGCTGCAAGGTGTAATCATCCCCGAAAGTCCCAAATGATTATCCATTATTAATATGCGCTCGTTAGGAAATTCAGAAACGGAATACGACACCAAAGGAAAGCCAAGCGGCGCAGTCCTGGCCTGTGATTGGACAGCACGTACAGGGCCACACCCCCACCCGCCTACCCCAGCCCAGGACGACACACACACACCGTGGCGTACAGATTAGACCGCATATTTTTCCTCAGAGAATATTGGGCGTTGTAGAAGTGTTTTTCCTCAGAGAATATTGGGCGTTGTAGAAGTGTTTTTCCTCAGAGAATATTGGGCGTTGTAGAAGTGTTTTTCCTCAGAGAATATTGGGCGTTGTAGAAGTGTTTCTCCTCAGAAGATGTAGTCGTTGGTCATCTTGAGGGAGGGCATGGCATCACTGACGTTCTGGTCCAGGCGGTGGTACTCCACTCCGCTCCCGCTCCGAGAACATAGCCCGTCCTTCCAGCGCCTGCTCTGGGCCAGGAGGAGGATCTGAGGACCGGGGCAGGGGCAGGGGCAGGGGCAGGGGCAGGGGCAGGGGCAGGAGCAGGAGCAGGGGCAGGGGCAGGGGCAGGGGCAGGGGCAGGGGCAGGGGCAGGGCAGGGTAGACAGGGGCAGGGGCAGGGCAGGGGCAGGGGCAGGGGCAGGGGCAGGGGCAGGGGCAGGGGCAGGGGCAGGGGCAGGGGCAGGGGCAGGGCAGGGTAGACAGGGGCAGGGGCAGGGGCAGGGTAGACAGGGGCAGGGTGGGCAGGGCAGGGTAGACAGGGGCAGGGTGGGCAGGGGCAGGGTAGACAGGGGCAGGGTAGACAGGGCAGGGTAGACAGGGCAGGGTAGACAGGGGCAGGGGCAGGGGCAGGGTAGACAGGGGCAGGGTAGACAGGGGCAGGGTGGGCAGGGCAGGGTAGACAGGGGCAGGGTAGACAGGGGCAGGGTAGACAGGGCAGGGTAGACAGGGGCAGGGGCAGGGGCAGGGTAGACAGGGGCAGGGTGGGCAGGGCAGGGTAGACAGGGGCAGGGTAGACAGGGGCAGGGTAGACAGGGGCAGGGTAGACAGGGGCAGGGTAGACAGGGGCAGGGTAGACAGGGGCAGGGTAGACAGGGGCAGGGTGGGCAGGGGCAGGGTAGACAGGGGCAGGGTGGGCAGGGGCAGGATAGACAGGGGCAGGATAGACAGGGGCAGGGTAGACAGGGGCAGGGTAGACAGGGGCAGGGTGGTCAGAAACTCCCGTACACACCGCTCACCACTAACATGCCACAGACACTATAATTTATATAATTTGTTGATTTAACTAAGCATGACAATGTGGGGTTAAGGCCTTGCTCAGTTCGCCACAAACCAGGGGAGATGAGCTAACAGGATTAGCCTACCTTTCTCTTGAAGTGGTAGGTGATGCGCTAACGAGATTAGCCTACCTTTCCCTTGTTGTGGTAGGAGATGCGCTAACAGGATTAGCCTACCTTTCCCTTGTTGTGGTAGGTGATGCGCTAAAGGGATTAGCCTACCTTTCTCTTGTTGTGGTAGGTGATGATGTGCTAACGGGATTAGCCTACCTTTCCCTTGTTGTGGTAGGTGATGCGCTAAAGGGATTAGCCTACCTTTCTCTTGTTGTGGTAGGTGATGTGCTAATGGGATTAGCCTACCTTTCTCTTGCAGTGGTAGGTGATCCACTAATGGGATTAGCCTACCTTTCCCTTGTTGTGGTAGGAGATGCACTAACGGGATTAGCCTACCTTTCTCTTGTTGTGGTAGGTGATGTGCTAACGGGACTAGCCTACCTTTCTCTCGTTGTGGTAGGTGATGTGCTAACGGGATTAGCCTACCTTTCTCTTGTTGCGGTAGGTGATGTGCTAACGGGATTAGCCTACCTTTCACTCGTTGTGGTAGGTGATGTGCTAACGGGATTAGCCTACCTTTCTCTTGTTGTGGTAGGTGATGTGCTAACGGGATTAGCCTACCTTTCTCTTGTTGTGGTAGGTGATGTACACGATGGCCACCAGGAAGGCGATGATGACCAAGTGGAAGAAGAAATGGGAGTCCTCGTCCTGCCCCGTGTACAGGGTGGTGCCCGTCACGCGCCCGCCCGCCTTCCCAGAATCCTCGGGCCGGCGGGGGGCCGACGGGTCGTCCGGGTCTTCGTCGGCCGGCTCCGAGTCCACGCTCTTCCTCGGCGGGTCTGTCACCTCCATGTACGTGAGGTCTTCGCCATCGGCATCGGCATCGGCATCGTCATCATCTTCGTCGTACTCGTCCGGCTCCCCGCCCAGGGAGGTGGGGGACGTGTCCTCGTAGGACTGGGGCGCCGGGACCACCCCCGCCCCCGGGGTGTTCCCTCCAGCGGGTATCGGGGGGTCAGTTGGCTGGGCGGGGGCGGGGGCGGGGGCGCTGACCAGTTTGGCGGGCGGAGCTGCGGTGGTGGTCGCTTTAGCGGTCGTAGTAGTCGTAGTGGTGGTGGTGGAGGTCGCAGCAGGAGAGATGTTGCTGTTTCCGGGTGGGTCGTTTATGCCAGCGACTTTGCCTGGTGAAGTCTGTCCCGGCAAGGTATCTCCCAGCAAGGTATCTCCCGGTGAGGTTTTCCCTGGGGAGGTCTCTTGCAGCGAGGTATCTCCCGGTGAGGTTTTCCCTGGGGAGGTCTGTCCCGGCAAGGTATCTCCCGGTGAGGTTTTCCCTGGGGAGGTCTGTCCCGGCAAGGTATCTCCCGGTGAGGTTTTCCCTGGGGAGGTCTGTCCCAGCAAGGTATCTCCCGGTGAGGTTTTGCCTGGGGAGGTCTCTTGCAGCGAGGTGTCTCCCGGGGAGGCTTTGCCTGGGGAGGTCGCTCCCTTCCCCGTTGTAGTACTGCTCTTCACTTGCGGAGATGCTCCAGTGTTCAGGGGCACCGACAGCAAGGAGCTGTTGGCAGAAGGGTGTTCTGGAGTGGATTTCTCCACGGCATATGAACCTAGAATATCAAAAAGGAGAAAATAGATCATTCTCCCGAGAAGCTTTTATTCTATTCATTCACTGTTAATGCAAGTAACTACAGAAGATAAATTAATGGGAAAAGCATTTTTAAGTGCTGTGAGATGCACAAGTACATCAAAATGGTCCAAATATCAACAAGTCTTTATGGAGCGCTGCTAACAGCGTAGCATTAACAGGAAACAATTTCACCTTTCTCACCGTTTAAGAGGTTACAAATCCGTATTAATAAATGTCATTTTGAAGGATCAAGAGGGTGTAACCCCTGCTGAAATCTACTCAGGCGGTCAGAATTTCATTACTTAGGTTGTGCAATCTTTCTAGTAATGACATTAAAAAGGTTACAATAAGAGGAATGACTAGAATTAAAGGACAACCACTGTTACAGGTTTATATCCATCTGATCACCACATAAATTGCTACTTTCACATTCAGTTCCTGAATTACGTCTAGACCTCGTGGTGCACTACATGTCATGGATAAAGAACAAACCACATGGCCTAAAGATCAATGAGTCATCTGACATGCATTACTGAAATAAAGAAAATTCAATAATATGCATTAAAATTATCCAACATTCCGTTAGACAAAATAACGAACATTCAGCTTATAACACAGGCAACGAGTTTCACTATACGAATCTAATATTTTTTCTCAAACCATCCGCGCAACACAGGACGCTATTGAGGCATGTCATAATGAGGCTATTGCCTTTAATTCATCGCCCTGCTTGGACCAGTCCCCCGCGTTAATGATGCGATTCAGCCGGAGCTGACTCGAGTTTACTCCCCAACGACTTCTGACAGCGCCTGCTCAGCCGTCGAGCGTGGCGGTGAAGAAAGCGCCAAGTTATTACAAACCAGAGGAAGGGGCCCACAAGCTAGCCTAAATGCAGCCATTCATTCCCGAAGATTTATGCCTAAAAACGCTGAATGGACTTCTCACTTGATCAACAAAAACCTTCATCGTTTCACCCGAACCTTGATCGAAATAAACATTTTAAAAAATAGGAGAGATTTGAGTTTTGTTCATCGGCGTAAAAGTTTACTGTTTTTCGTTGTTGTACTTCCTGGCTCCTCACCAAAGCGCCAAATCGCGCATTTTCTAACCAGTTATCCAAGGCGACTGATGTTTTTTCAGCATCAAGTCATCTATTCGTACAGCCATATATTATTACTTTCGGTTTGACAATTATTACTGTACATTATTACACCTTAGTGGTAGGAAACGGTGAGCATTGCTGGGCTGAATGGCCTGTTCATCGTTGTGTTATGCAATTAGTGGCTTTGTCCGAAAGTACGAAATAGGTGCACCATCCAGGATTCAAACTTGAATACCTCTCATATTTATCTAAAGACCATTCAGCGTATCATGAGACTTCGGGTAGACCGTCTAAACAAGATGGATGTACGTAATATCAACAGATGTGCCCTTCTTCTTCTTCTTACTAACGATGAGATGCATTAATCCCACAGGCCCGCTGGCATTACGGGGTTACTAAAAGGGCAAGCAGGCAAGGTATACCTCACACAACTGCAATCGCAATAACTACAACAAATTACGCAGCAATGTAAGCCTTTCCTGTGGCAAACTCTTACTTCCTCCTACTTTCAACGGAATACTGCCGTTAATAATGTAGTCGCACATATAAGGTAGATCGTAACTTTCTAGGTCAAACAATGAAACCATTGTACATTAACGTCCTTCGAAATTCTAATCCTAGGTTAGTAGCATACTATTGGCTGCATACATTTCAACGTAACAACGAGAGTATAAAAACAACGAAGCAAATAATAAATGGTGGTTGTTTAAAAATAATAATACTCAGTAATATACTACTAGTCGTTAATCCTTTGTGCATTCATTATTCTAGTCTTGGCAAAACGAGCAGACACAGACAATGGAGCCAGGAACACTTTTACTAAGGGAAACTATGTTAATCTTTTATGATGCAAAATGACACCTGGGTACTGTACTCCATAAACTCGAATATGGTCATCTTTATTTCATAGAATCAAAGTATTGCTGTTAACACAACGACATCCTGGTTGGAACAAACAACTCCAGAAACATTTAGAGCTAGTTTACATTACATGGTTACATTACTATGAAGAGAAGAGTAATGTAAAGAAGTAAGAAGCCTTAACGTAACGTAATTCCTTAACGTTAACGTTAGTTGTAAATACCAAATATGAGTTGTAATGGTCATTTATTGCCTGGCCGATCGACAGGACAGGTAAGATAGTATTCTTCAGTTAATTATTAATTATACGGTTCTTTCTTTCTACCATTAAGTAAGATCACTTTAAACTGTGGAAGAAAAGGCGAGTTGATAGAAGGAAGGGGGGGAGAATTCCCACAGCCAGGTCACCAGCTACGTGTCAAATGTTCAGTTCTCTCAGGCGGGTCCGACTGGCCAGCAATCTAATATTAACCTACTTCGTCATAAATGGCTAGCTGTAGCACATTTAGCTAACATTGTCTATTGAACATAGCCAAGTAACACTCGAGATGAATTCATGTGGTGTTCTAGTGTTAATTAGCAAACCAAAGCAACAAATTATCACCGTCTTATATAAACAAAGTAAGAAACAATAAGGAAGTTTGACTTGGCTAACGTCAGCGGTACAGCTAAGTAAACTAGATAGCTAGTTGTCGCAGTTCGCTGTCCTGCTTAATATTAATAAACAAATTACATTTTAAGTAATGTTACACATGCGGCAGTCTGAGACGTGCCGGACGTCAGTACGCTGGCCGTGGTTTTAGTTTGCTAAACAGCAATAACGTTGATCATCACCAGGAAAACACTGAATATTTTGCTATAACTGGACTGGCTAGCAGAACCTCGTCCCACAACATATATAATCAAGTGAGCTAGTATCCCAAATTATAATATTCATAATTTACATACCATTGACTGGTGCCGACTGGCAGATGTGGGAAAATAGTAATACCAAGGTAAATATGGAGAATATACAGTAGTTATTCAAGCTCTCTCCCATCTTCCTGCATGTCGCCATCTTGAATGAACCAATACGAGTGTAGTTGAAGCAAATCGAAAACCAGGAAGTCCTTGAATTCTGTGCATACTGCGCAAGCGCAAAAAGCCTGCCCCTAGAGGCTGGTGTCGGTATCTTGAGACAAGGCGATCGTATGCTTTCTGAAACCGGCTGCAGAAAGGTTTTCGACTCAATGTAAAACATAAATGTTTGAATAAAAAAAAACATGATTTTTTATTTATTTTATTTTTTTAAAGCTCGCATTACATTTATGAATGGGTTATTTAAATCATCATATAAATCAGATACGTTTGCCTTTTTTTCGGGTTAGTTTCCTGTGTAGAGAAGCAAAGCACTGGGCAACGGATCATTTAAGAAGAGAATCACGGCATAATGACTCAAATCTGCTTCAGCGGCTCATTTATACGTACCCCAGAGGCTCAGAAATTGTTAGACCAGAGTGTGTACAACAGCAACAATATCAGCCTGCTTAACAAAATGGCAGCAGACACTGGTGCATCTGTCCTTGATTACCAACAACCTACCACTGCCACTTATGGGCAAAACAACCCAGATCTGCAATCAGTGGTAGACAGATGATATAATCATAGTGTACCTAACCAAAAAATGTGGGCGACGATCAAGCAAATATCTAGTATTTAGGTTTCTTACCATACAAGGATAACCTAGTTTGGGTGATGATCTTGTAAATGTAACAGATGCTATATTTGATATTCAGGGCCCTGTATCACAAAGCAGGATTACTGAGCTAGCTGGATACCTGCACTAAGTAAAACCCAGACCAGGGCCTTGTTTCACAGAGCAGGATTATGGAGTTAGCTGAATGCCTGCTGGATACCTGGATACCTGCACTGAGTAAAGCCCAGAACCCTCCCTAATCTGGAACAGGGAAAGAGCTGTTCCCAGTTTTACTCACTGCTGTTATCCAGTTTACTCAGTAATCCTGCTTTGTGAAACATAGCCCAGAACTGGAAGGTTGGTGGTTCAAACCCCAGTGTAGTCACAATAAGATCAGTGCAGCTGTTGGGCCATTGAGCAAGGCCCTAAACCCCACATTGCTCCAGGGGAGGGATTGCCCCCTGCTTAGTCTACTCAACTGTAAATCGCTTTGGATAAACACGTCAGCTGTATATATATATATATATATATATTTATTTATTTATTTTTTAATAGGAAAACAGACCGGTTGTGGCTTTGACGTGTGAACCCATTAGATCAGTACGTTTTTGGGCCATGACCTGGGATCCATTACCAGTTGCGCATCACAGAAACCAGTTTTCAGCGATCCAGGAACCAGTTACCCTACCCCTGTTATACAACAAACATGTCATCTACCTCAGCACGACTGAACTGCAGGTCCTACTGGCCTGCAGGTCCTGCTGGCCTGCAGTTCAGTCTGTAGGTATCTGCCCCAACTGTCCGGTTTGAGGAAACAAGCCCATCTGTCAAATTAGGGCCACGTTCAATCAGAAAACTTGTTGCCACGGTTTCTGTGTCGAACGTTACGTTTCCTCCAGAAGGGTGTGCAGCGCATTGCAACGGGCTTTGAGGAATGTTTGCTCCCGTTTTGTGGGTGTAGCCCAAACCAACAATGGCGTAGGCCTACGCTTTAATGCCTGGAGGAGAACTGCTCATGACAGCACAGGAGTAAACCGTGCTGTGCCGGTCAGTCCCGCCCAGAGACTGCAACAGGATGTTCGACGTGCCACAGTTTGTTTAAATAAATGTTCCGTCTGGGCTGAACGTGGCCCAGGTGGTGTCGTGCACCACTGGAGCGAAACACAGCAGCCTGCAGGACCAGGATCTGAGCCCTGCTCTGCAAGCTCAAATCCCCACAGACAGAGGCCATTACTGCACATAACTCAGGCAATTTAGACACTGAAGAAAGGGCTCTATGGACAAAAAGAAGAGAGGACCAGGTTAAGATAAATTCTTTTTATTTTTCAGGGAAAACAAAACTGTCAAGCACCCCCCGTTTTAACATTAAAGATGGAAGACGATATTTCTGACATAGATTCACCCATTTATTTTCAGCAGTGCCGTGTGTAAATAACAAAGTCTTCCCTTCTGAATATCTGTCCTGGTGCACCTGACAGAACCCAACTGCCACTCGTCAGGCAGGGGGAAAGAAGACAAAGATATTTCACTAAAATAACGTCTTACTGTTTGTCATGAGACAAGACCCACATAAAATGCACACACACACACGCGCACACGCACACACATACACACAAATACAAGTGAAACCAATGCATTGTATCTACACACCAATGCTGGTGCTGAGTATAGCAGCTGTTGTTTAAGTGAAAGACAACTACTACGTCCAAAACTGTGAGTACTGGAACAGCCTGCAGGGAGGGGTTTGGCTTGAAAATGCACAACGCTGTGGAAATAGTTCACAGTTGTCAGGGAACAGAATTAGGTAGAACCCAAGGAACAACACCGGTGACATTTGTGACTCGTGCAACACCCCCAAGTGGACACTGAGCAGAATGCATCCCCAGAGAACAGACCCATTAAACCCAAGTGCTTTTTTTTTTTTTTTTGTTTTTTTTGTTTTTTACTTTAGTTTCAGTTTATCAGACGAGCATTTCCCTTAATCGTACCAAAAATAAAATAATAGAATACAAAATAAAACCGTTAAATAAAAGGTGGAATGACAATGCATCTTCATAACATTTCCGAACACTATCTAAGCACTACATTTTTCTGTTATATACGCTTCGCTTATATACCAGCAAGCTACCGGCTAGTTCTCGCCCATTCCTTAATTCAAAACCTGGGTCCAGCGTTCCAACATATTTTACCTGGCGCTGTCTTTTAGAAATAACGGATCGAGTGTCGCTTAGTGTAATGGTTTAATAACATTAGCATCCCGCCCCGGCACACCTCAGGGAAACACAAGTAGTGGAGGTACCTAATTAAGTAAAATATCTGGAAGTTGAGGGTTTTTCCAGGCGCGTCTTCCTAGGCTTCGAACTCCAGTCCTAAACCCAGCTTGTGTCCGCCCGCGTTGATGTTCTTCCCGTCCAGGAGGGCGGAGAGGGTCAGCTTAATGCCTGCACAGAAGGACACAGGGGTTAGGGAAGGACCTGGGGCTGTGGTCCTCACTGCTGGCCCTGGAGAGCCACAGGGTGTGCTGGGGCCCTCACTCCTGGCCCCGGAGAGCCGCAGGGTGTGCTGGGGCCCTCACTCCAGGCCCCGAAGAGCCGCAGGGTGTGCTGGGGCCCTCACTCCAGGCCCCGAAGAGCCGCGGGGTGTGCTGGGGCCCTCACTCCAGGCCCCGGAGAGCCGCAGGGTGTGTTGGGGCCCTCATTCCTGGCCCTGGAGCTGCAGGCGAGCTGGTTTTTGTTTTCGCCTTAAAATCAGCAACCAACTCAGACCCAAGAAACCAGGGGAGGCGAGTTAACTGTGTCATGAACGGCTTTCATTGATCACTTAATGCGGAGTAACAACGAAAGCCAGCGCACCCTGCGGCTCTCCAGGAGCAGGCATGAAGACTGAACTGAACTGCAGTAATCTATTAACCAGGACAGAAACACAATCAGATAATGAGATGGACTTCAGCATTGGATGATAGCGGGCGGTTTGGGCTCGGTGGTCAAGGACACTCACCAGGCTTCAGTGTCTGGGTGTAGCCCAGGCCCACAAGGCTGGAGTTGTTCACTTTGGCCTGAACGGACAGAGAGAAATACACACGTCAAGCCACCAAGGAGCCAAATGAAGGCATTCGACAAAATCGCTTAAATACAATTTCAACTCAAATCCCCAAGTCCTCGGCTTAAAAATATGAAAAAACGCATTTCTGGCCATAATTACCCTGTTGCAGGTACTTTCAATGTCCTCTTGGGAAAAGAAGTGAGTGAGATATACAAGGCTTGTAAAACTTTTAATTTAGATGGGGACAGGGGCAGTTTTATAAAAACACCATCTGTCATTTCGTTTAAAACCAATTTGATCAAACAAGCACATCAACTTTAAACATGAATTGAATACTGTGATTTGGATGGCAGCAAGGTTCTCCGTAAACACTACAGTTTTAATATAACAATATAAAATATTATATAAAATTTCATTTCATTTTTCATGTTCCTTTATTTAGTCAGCAGCATAATATGTATTAAATATTATATATACAATATATCATCTGCCACAACAGCTAGAGCAGGGCTGCCCAACACTGTTCCTGGAGATCTACCGTCCTGTAGGTTTTCACTCCAAACCTAACAAAGCACACCTCATTCAACAGCTAGAGCAGGGCTGCCCAACCCTGCTCCTGGAGATGTACGGTCCTGTACGTTTTCACTCCAACCCAACTCCTCCACAGCTACCCCCCCTGTACCCCCCTCACACTGAAGCCCCCTGCCCTCCACAGCGCCACACTCACACTCACACTCACACTCACACTCACACTCACACTCACACTCACACTCACACTCACACACACACACACACACACACACACACACACACACACACACACACACACACTCACACTCACACTCACACTCACACTCACACTCACACTCACACACACACACACACACACACACTCACACTCACACTCACACTCACACTCACACTCACACTCACACTCACACTCACACACACTCACACACACTCACACACACACACACACACACACACACACACACACCGTACCGAGAAGGAGGCGTCGGCGTCGATCTGGTACTTGGCGGCGATGCCGAAGCGGGTGTTGCTGTTGCCGGCGGTCCAGGCCAGGTTCACCGCCGTCTCCAGGTTATCGTTCACCTTCTGGTAGATGGAGCCCCCGAACTCCGTCCCATCGTTCCTGCGGAGAGACACCCCCACGTCACACAGGGCAGGGGGGAGAGACCGCTCTGACCCCCCGCCCCTCGCCCCTCTCCCCCGCCCCTCTCCCCCCACCCCTCGCAAAACACGTTTTACTGTCACTGAGGAGAGGACCCTCTGTTAGAGCTTCATCAGCTCTGAACCTGTCAATCACACAAGACCCGAAGGTGCAGGAACATTCTCAGAGCAGATTTAAGAATTACAGAGGCAGGGGAATGTAGTTTTGGCCAATTCAGAATCAACTACCGGTCCAACAAGTCGGAAGTCAGTGTGAGGGAAAAAAGAAAACAAAATCTCCCCGCTCAAACTAAACTGAATAAGCAGGCACCGGGGGAAGAGAGTAAGAGCTCGTTTTCAGCGGGGGATGTCAAACTCCATAACGGAGAGGAGCAAGTGGCAGGCCAGGCAGGAGGCTAAACGCATTAGCTGGCTTTCTCCGCTCTGCACAGCTCGGAGAAGCTCAGGGAAAATCCCATAACCCGAGAGCGTGGGTGTGAAGAGACAGACGCCTGGAGCCAGAGAGTCTGGCCGGCGGGGAGATGGGCACTGGGGCCATGAGCGTCCGGTCCGAACGGCCAGAAATGGGTCTCGCTTCGGATCCAGGTCATGCTGAGAGACGGTGCTCACCAGCGCCACTGCGGTTGGGTCCAGTACAGGTCCATATTTCTCTCTGCAGTCTACGGTCACAGCTCTTACGTCAAACTAAACTCCCAGGGTGCCGCGGTGTCGGTGGGGTTTTTGTGGTTTTCTTTCAATCTGCCAATGAAGGCCTTGAGAACAAGGTGTGTGGATTCACAGCGCCCCCTGCAGGACTGGAGTTAAACTGCAGACACAGCGCCCCCTGCAGGCCCGGAGGCCCGTGACTCACACGTTGGTGTGGAGGTGGAACTCCTCGGTCTTGTAGCCCACGGCGAAGTTGCTCTGGGTGACGCGGCTCTTCCCGGCCTCGAAGGTGGCCTGGTAGCCCGCGAGCCAGCCCTCGTAGCCCACGACCAGGGCGCCGTGCACCGCCGTGCCGTTGATGTCGTAGTGCACGTCGCAGCCCGCGTTGATGTGCTCCCGCTTGTAGGCCGTCTTGATCTTACCGCTCTTCTTCCTGAAGAGGGACATTACATTACATTACCTTACATTACATTACGTGGCATTTAGCAGACGCTCTTATCCAGAGCGACGTACAACAAAGTGCAAAGCAAACACAAACAAACATCAAACACTGGGACAGAAGGCCCAGAATGCCACATGACGGACAGCTACATTGTATTTATAATTTCGCTATTAAGCTGATGCGTTTTTATCCAAAGGGACTTAAGAGTTGATTCGACTAAGCAGGGGACAATCCTCACCTGGAGCAATGTGGGGTTACGGGCCTTGCTCAAGGGCCCAACATCTTATCGTGGCTACACAGGGGCTTGAACCACCAACCTTCCGGGTTCCAGTCATGTACCTTAGCCATGAGGCTACAGGCTGTCCCAGTCATGTACCTTAGCCACTAGGCTACAGGCTGCCCCAGTCATGTACCTTAGCCACTAGGTTACAGGCTGCCCCAGTCATGTACCTTAGCCACTAGGCTACAGGCTGCCCCAGTCATGTACCTTAGCCACTAGGCTACAGGCTGCCCCAGTCATGTACCTTAGCCATGAGGCTACAGGCTGTCCCAGTCATGTACCTTAGCCACTAGGCTACAGGCTGCCCCAGTCATGTACCTTAACCACTAGGCTACAGGCTGCCCCAGTCATGTACCTTAGCCATGAGGCTACAGGCTGTCCCAGTCATGTACCTTACATTAAGCATTCACTACTCCGTTCATCCTTCCAGTCCCAAGCCCAATATGAAGTGGCTGCACCGTCTTACCCAGTGTTCGGGGAGAAGGAGGAATCGAAGGTCAGCTTGAGTCCTTTGGTCAGCTGGGCAGGAAAGACATGAGCAGGTCACTCTTCAGTGTATTAATACTTCTAATACATTTCCTGTACCTGAAGTACACCATCCGTCCCTCCATCTATCTATCCCACCAGCCCTCTCTCTGTCCCTCCACCCATCCATCAATCCATCAATCCATCCAACCATCCATCCCTCCATAACCTAACCCTCTTATTCCTGGTCAGGGTTGTGGAGAGGCATATCCCAGCATGCACTAGGTGAGAGGCAGGAATACATCTCAGACATATATCAACACTATCATTCTGCACACTAACTGAAGCAATTTGGCTTCCATATTATTGGCATCCTGTATTAACCCCATAGGATAATTTGTCCTCTGAGCTCAGGTCAGCAGCCATTTCTCAGGTGTATAGGTGTGCAGGTGAGCAGGTGAGCTGGTAGACAGGTGTGCAGGTGTAACAGGTGTGCAGGAGGGCGGGGTCTACCTGGTCCTCCAGCGTGATCTCGGTGCCCAGGGTGTTGTCCGTGTTCCATTTCTCGGTGAAGGTCAGCCCGTGCTCCGCCCACTTGTACTTGGTCTCCAGCGTTCCCGACACTTTGCTGGTCTCCGTGTTGGCCGATCCCGAGCTGGTGAATTCCTGGGAAAGAGCGGGAAGCAAGGGCACGGGCGTCACATCGAGAGCGGGGCGCGGGAGCAGCGTCAACCGTCACACGACCGTCACACGACCGTCACACGACCGTCACACGACCGTCACACGACCGTCACACGACCGTCACACGACCGTCACACGACCCCACACAGTATCAGCCGTCTGCAGCCTAAACATGGAGTCTAGTACACATGGCAAATACAGGCCAAGTCACTAAGCACGGCATGTCAATCTAGAAGAGGGGGTGCACGGCCAGGGCCGACCCGCTTCAGGATTCTGCGCCAACCTCTGCTCTTAATCATTTCATCAACTAAATATTGTCTTGATCGGACATTTGCACATGCACCAGCTGCAGCTGCAGACTGCAAGTGTACCATAAGGATGTTACTGAGCTCAAGTACAGGAGCGTCAGAAAGGAGTGCATAGAGCGGTCAGAAAAATAAATTAAGGTAATTGGTTGCAGCTGACAGACCGGCCCTCCAGGACCAGAGTTGTGCGCCCCTGATCGAGAAGCATGGCATGAGACAACAAACAACTACAGCACGGAGACGGATACAAATGCAAGGGGACAGACTGCTCGATAAATATACAGAGTACAACCAGAGCAGGCAAGCAGATTAAGACAGAAGTGGATCATAAGTGACACACTGCCTCCAAACCGCTGTGACAAACGCGCCGTTACGTAACCGTGTCCGAGAGAGGCGTCTGATGGAGCAGTCGGCAGCCGCGTCAGGCTCCTGGCAGTAAGGTCAGCTGCACACCTACCCTAATGCGCTACGCAGCGGCCACTCAACACAGCGGCCACTCAACACAGCCTCTGCATCACTTCAGCACACGCTCAGGGGAAAAGAAGGCACAGAAAGTGGCTGAAAAGGTACAATGCTCGTCACGGGGTGGTGCAGTATAGGGGCATGAAGCTGCAGCAATGCGTTTTAAGAATGCATTTGTACCTCTCTTGCTTCTCAAAGGTATAGGCACCCAAAGAACATCATTGTACCTTCCAGGGTGCGTTCGGGAAATAAGTTTCCTTAAAGAGCACACATGTACCCGCTCTGTACCTTTATGCCTGAGAGTGTAATGAACATGTAACAGCTTTATCAATTTCAAAGCTCATCTTACCAGTCCATTTTCTGACTTTGTCTTCAGATCCAACTTAATCAGACCAAAGCCTGCAACACAGATTAAAACCAATCAGGCCTTAATCAGTCAGACAGGCAGTCAAGTCAGCACCAGCAGACTGTACCGTAGCAGATTAAAGGCAAGCAGTAAATCACAGGCACTCAATCACAGCACATAATCACACAGCCAGGTAAGGCCCTTCACAGGCAGTTTATCACAGCACAGAAATATGACATTAAATACTCAAGCTCATTATACGAACAAATCCAAAGGGCAAGGAGAAACCGCCTCCATGACTCGGCAAACGGCCCGTTTCCCGTAATCCTCCGGGGGTGTCATTCCGCCCTCCGCAGAGATGAGATCTAGGCCAAGCCCCCACCACCCCCCCCCCCTCCCGTGCTGTACTGTCCATACGATGCCGTGTATTGATCTGAACCCCCCCCACAGCGGATTACTGGACACCTGTGAAGGGGCTTTCCTGCTACAAGCCAGGAGCAGTCATGTCAACAGACACTCTGCCAGAGAGCACACCACAACCCACTGCACCGCCGAAATTAACCTTTTAAAGGGCGTGAGATCACGCGTGTGTCATTAGAATGTTCAGAGCTTATGTTTAGAACATCAGACAGCGGAGCTAGAACTCTTCTTCTCAACTGAACATTCTAATGCTGATGTCACAATCATGACATCAGTGGAGTTCTAGAACACTGACTTGAGAAATTTGGAATGGGTTAATAATAATTACGATAATGGTGATCAGCGAGAGACAAGGCCGTCGCGCCTCCTCAAACAGCCACAAGCGCCCCTGAAACAGAGGCACTTCCAAAACGGGCAGGAAAGAACATCCACATCAATAAAATAAATAATAATAAAAAAAAAAGAGAAAAGGGCGATTACCGTATCCCTTAGTGAAGATGTCCTTGGCAGGCTTGCCCAGGTCGATGTAAGTCGGAGGCACTGCCATGATCTACAACAATGAGAAGGGCCCGTTTAACAAGGTCACGGAGGAACAGAAGAGAAAAAACACAATACAGGCAAGCTATTGTACGACAATCTTCCATTCATACAGGAAGCTCTGCATGAGAGAGGCCTGGGGGGGGGGGGGGGGGGTACTTAATAGGGGGTTATGCCATTGCACTATTCACTCAAACGTTGCCCTTTACTCCACCTGGGTCACCAACTCGACTTTCATTTCAAACAAAAACCGGGGAGAAAAAAAAAAAAAAAGAAACCATAGAAAGAACGGTCGCAGCAGCACGCTGAGTGAAGGCCCTGGGAGGACCCACACGAGCCCGGCATTCCCAGCAGCCCACACAAACAGGAAGAGGGAGAACGTGGGGGCTCCCGTGGGGGGGGGGGGAGGGGGGAAAGTGACCTTCCACACTCTCCACTCCGCACACGTCCCACGGGCCTTACGCAACGCTGCTGCGGGCGGGAGGTCCAGAGGTCCCGCACGTCTAAAGACCGTTCCCCTTTCTCTCCCCTATAGTTTGAGCCGTTTGTGCTACTTCCACTGACGGTACGGACGGACCACTAGCGCTCACAAGAGGGGAAATTAGCTTTGGCTAAAACACCGGACAGTGTATTTGCAATCACCAATGTTTTCCGTGCTTGTTCTACACAAATAAACAAATTGATCGGTCCGTTAGCGTCCAGCTAGGACCCTGCTGGGATTGTAGCAGACAGCAGTGAGGCTCGCAGTAATGCCAATGTCAGAGATTAAAGCCAAGCGACAACACGACAGTGAGCTGTAGACAAAACACTGAATTGACACGTCAATGTCCCCGCTCCCTGGTTGCTCTCGGCTTCAAGGGCGTACGGACGTTTTAACATTGGGGGGGGGATTGTTACCCACCTCCCGCCCAGAATAAATGTGTTAAAAGACCAGCTGTTAAATGATCTTTTCCAGTGAATTCTAAGGGGAACGTACTTCAGACCCACAGATCAGAATATCCCAAACACAAAAGGAAATCTTATTATATGAAATTATTTTTCTCATCATACTGCTATATTATTGTGGGGGTGGGGGCGGGTTGTCTTGTTTTGTAAAATGGTGCCCTATGCGTTGTTGCTTGGAATTACTTCAATCCCCAGACCCGAGTGAAATGTCGTGGTTGTAGATCAAACTGGGGACTGGGATATTTACAGAAAGCACAGCGATTTAGGCCTAATCCTGGCAGGGTTAATTAGCCAAGTGCACTGATAGAGAAGTATGACATTTTCCAAGTCAACCGCTTAAGCCGCTAAAGGCAGAAACAATGAGAATAAGCCTACAGAAAAGTTCTGCGCCAGTTCTCTCTCCACAAACCAGTGCCCACTGTAGCCAGCGCAATAATGACAGAGAGGAGGAGCAGAATTCTCTCTCCCTCTCTCCCTCCCTCCACTGGAAGTTTCTGAAATCCATAACAGATTATTAAAATGTTTAGCTAATATTCATAGTGCATATTATATTACCCATAGACGCAATGTAAAACAATCATACAGTTTCAATAGTTTCAAACGTTTTAATCTATAATAGCTGTGATGCTACTTAATCATCGCCACCATCATTGCATTAAGACGGACTGACAGTGTTAAACATGTTCAAATCGAAAAATCCCAGGGTTGTGTTGCTAACATACACCTCCCATGCGTTTTGTTAAACTGTATCATAAATCTTGAATGATCGTTAGTCAAGACGGGTGGCGAACCCGATCGGCGTTACAAACGACCTTTTCCACGATGGTTAGAGGTCACCTGCCAATGTAACGCAGATTGGTGCATCGCTGGCGTTTACGTGAACATGTTTATGTTAGCTAGCAAACGTTAGCCTGCTAGAGTACCGTGCACGTTTGACAAAGTCAATCCCCCGACCCCCGAAAAAGGATTAGCCAACTCGTTAACCAACTGGACAGTCGTACCACGCAAGCCCTTATTGTTTATTCTCCCCTGCCTACGCCATCTGTCCGGCTTGTGTTAGCCATTTGTTCTCGGAGAAAAGAGCTACTGAAACAGGCCCTCAACGACGAGAACACAATGAACGAGCTAGCTAGGCAACTAGCTTGCCGTGGGCACGTTTGTTCACTTTTAAAACAAATGCAACACGACGAATGACCACATCAACTAGAAAGTTATCGACAAATGCTCGCTAGCCACACAGAAATGGGCAGCAATAAAACCCTATTATTTCCCAGTGAATGGCTAGCTCGCTAGCCTACCGGTTCAGCTCGCACATAGTCACTTCGCCAACTCACTTTTTCGTGGCATCAGTTACATTTCTGGATAACAAGCCACATGGACATTTTGGACCATATCTGAGTTTTATGAACTAGCTAATAACATAGCTAGCTAGCTAGCTAGCTTGTTAACACATAAAGGCCTTGCGCACAAAAGCGTTACGCACGCTGCAGTGCAGCATCAGTGGGGTACACCGCGTTTTGAGCTGCATCCACTCACTGCGTACGCCTGTGCGCATCAACTTCCCACCGCAACGCTATCAAGGTCATAATCCAATAGCCAGCCACATCATTGAAACTGCGCCACACAATTGTTTATCGTATTGAATTTCAACGTACCTCTATACTCCCTCAAGTTCTTGCCAGGAAAGCACTCTTGTCAACTCGTTTGCAACCTTGCGTAAGCAAGAGGCACGTAAGACGTGCAGAGCGGCCACTCCCATTCCCAAATGGGGGGTTCACTAGGAAAGACACGCCCAGATAAAATAATGAAAATATACATATATTTGCCTATATATATATATGTGTGTGTGTGTGTGTGTGTATAGCTTTACATTACGAGTGTGTGAACCAATCACATTAATCTATGCTCTAATGTTTACATTTACAATCATTTTGTTTTCTGCTCTGTGAATGCGTTCAACAGTAATAAAGAACAATCAGTTCCCATAATAATTTAATCATATACAGTACTGTTCAGAAGTCTTAGGCACCCTAGACTTTATTATACATGTGTTTATTTTTCTGTGTCTGTTAGTATAAAAGAACACATTTGAGATTTCCAAATATTCATTTTCGAAAGAGTGAATTTTACAGAGGTATTTGTGTATTTTGGATAAGAGCGTCTGCCAAATGCCATTCATGTAATGTAATGTAATGAAGCAAGGAGCCAACCAAAGTCTGCAGAAGCACTGGCAAGTTCTCCAACATGCTTGGAACAACCTCCCTGCTGATTGTCTTATAGAACTGCAGGACAGCGTTGGCTATCTCAGAGAAGTGATGCAGTTTTAACACCGAAGGGTGGTCACAAAAAATATTGATTTGATTCAGTTTTGAACTATTCTGGCAAGTTACTAAAATGTAATGTAAAATGTATTGTATGTTTATTTACGACCTTTCATTGAATTATTTTTGAAAGAATCTGTACAGAATGTTATACAGGTGCCTATGACTTTTGCACAGTACTGTATAAATACATATTTTTTCTGTTTATCTGATGGTTTTTACTTACAGTAGATTAGACTAAGCAGGGGACATGTGGGGCCTTGCTCAAGGGCCCAATAGCTGTGCAGATCTTATCGTGGCTACACACAGGGCATGAACCACCAATCCTCCGCTTCCTCTCTTGCTCCCATGATGTATAAACCATCTTATTACACACCCTTCTGAAAATGAACTATTATTGTTCTTGTAGGTTCTTGTAATAATATTGACATAATGTTGTGTAACATTTGTATCATACATTGTATTTTTGTATTATAATGTTTGACAATGCAGAGTATATTATTTCTATAGGTCTTATGTATGGTATGTTTTAGAAATGTTAACTCAAAGCAATATATGTATAATATTATTTCATATATTAATAGTAGAGTATTATACATGATGTAGTGTATAATATTCCTATAATAAGTAATTTATCACTTGTGAAAATTAACATCATATTCTTGTAAGAGCTAATAATACATTTTCGAGTAGAATATTATCAAATGTCCTATCGTAATTGTTATTTATCTGCAAAGTCATTCTAAATGTTTTTAAGCAAACATTCATTCGTAATGCAGCAGATTCCTAATGGTTCAGGTTGCTATTTTAGAGCTCTGTGGCTCTGAGTGTCAGCAACTTACACAACAAATATACATGCTCTCATTTACATATTTGCTTCACAGCGAAAGCTAAAGATTGCTCGCAACTTTATATAGTATCTTGGTCTTCCAATGAACAAAATAAAATAGGAAATATCAAAGCCCAGGTCACAATATAATTTTATTGTGTACTTAAGACCGTCTTTGCCTTCCATACCTTTTTGTCTTACTTAAAAAAAAACCCTCTCAATCTTGTTGCTCCCCATAGTTTCTCTTCTTGTTTACCTGTGGTTTTCGGACATGTATCTCTATCCCTCTTCCTCAACTTCGAGTTGTTTATTTCCCTACAAGGTCCAAGTTCTTATCTCTGTGGTCATTCTTGGCACTTTGAACTGTACTTTCCTCTCTGGTCTTTCAGCGCACTTGTCCCTGGTTATGGTTTTGCACTGTTGTACCTCGCTCTTGATAAGGTTGTCGGCTAAATGCCTGTAATGTAATTACATGTTTCCCAGACCTTGGTGTGATTTTCTGATCTCTGCATTGCACTCTCACATTCATTTCCATTCAAAAAAGGACATGTAAATCCCAATGTGATTACCCTGTTTAAATAAAATATCTTTTTTCACTTTTCACAACTTCCCTCTATATTAATTTCCATCCCTGTCTTATCATGTGTAATGGTCACTGACAATTGCCCATTTAAAGGAGTGGGGGTGCATCTGTTGATAAGCAAAGCAATTCATCAATGCGATCCACATAATGCAGATTTCCATTCAGCTATGCAATCTTGACTAGTCTAGGGATCTTGTGTCGGCTAGATAAATTAAGATTAATTTGCCTGTTTGTTTGGTTACTGACAGTCAACTCATTTTCTGCTGCCTGCATTCAATGAGCATATTTCCACTCTCCCAAATATATATATCAATATTTTTCTTATGGGACAAAAGCTAATTAACCAACCACAGGAACTGTGCTAATTCTCCAGTTTCTAGAGGATCCTGCACCATCCCAGCTATCTTTGCTACCTCACATTTCTTATAAATAGGAATTTTGTTTTAATCAATTCCTAATTTTCTCCATATTAATTGATGTCAGTGGCATAATCATACAATTCTCAATCCCTCTTTAATGGTATATATGAATGTATGTTGCCTATTTATGAAGAAATGTTCATTTTACACGAACAATTTTTGTATTCAAATGTACAGTAAGGGTTAACATTATTTTTCTTGACAAATGTGAGATGTTTTGAGAGAGAAGAGTAGGGATGTGGTCGCGTGGAAGCCTGCCAAACCCCCGAGCTTCCTTTTGTACAGTGCACGTGCAGGCAGCCGTCAACAGGCTGCAAGAAAATCCTCTTGCAAGTGTTTGAATGTCGTTAGTTTGTCAGTTCGTCTAAGCGCAGCTGCAAAACAGTTCGGATCAATACGCATTTGCGCGTAAAATGCAAACAGTGGACGTGGGCGCGGGCAGCGAGACGAAACTTAAAACTGGAGGTAAGACACAACGCTTTCTGTAACTTTATTTTTTGCATCTTGGGACGGGTTCTGTGTTTAGCAGCAGCAGCCAGTAGATGGCAGTGTCCTCAATGTAAGAATGTAAAGCGGCGTAATTGTGTTTCCATTGCATTTCCGCAGCGAGGGTTGACTGAACTAGGTTTAGATTAAATTAATAAAATAATCGCTTTTCTACAGAGACAGCTTAGCCCAGTTCAATGGCTTATTTCTTCAAAGTTGCAACACTCAGTTAACAAATATATATATTTTTCCAATGATATTCATGATAAAAAAGAACAGACTTCAATGGTAAAAAGTCATCACTAAGCCTTTTCATGAAATTGAGTTTGGCCACTTCTCTTTGTATTGGATATTACTTTCAAGGACATTCTGCTTAATGTCTTTATACAGTATGTTCATCGTTCGTATTTTTATTATGAAGTACAAGGGTCAATATACAGGTTAAACAAATTACCATAGGTACATATAACAAATGAAAAGAAAAACACATATATAATCACATATACTATAATCAGCCAGTTCATGTTAATGAATGAAATTAATGAAATACATTAAATTAGGTTACATTGTATAGTTATATTATGTAATAACCATATGTATATATAATTCATAGATTATATTATATATGCATATACTACATTATAAATATCATGATGCATTATGATACTACATATTGAAATTATTTATATATTCTTGTATTTTTTATATCCATTATATATCTCACCAATAACCAAGCTTAGTTATTTTAATATACACTATCACATCGTTTTTGCAGTCTTAAAATGGTGTCACTAGAGTATGCCCATTATGTCATTCAAGGTAAGCTATATGAATTTTTAATTGTATTATTTGAATTAGCTAATAATAATTATAAAATTATAAATTAAGGTATATTAGATCACCAATGGATTAGCTTTTGAATACCATTAGAATATCATATGGTTATTATTGTCAGTACATCCATTGTGTGCACATGTTGTGAGCCAACCTGGACTGGATTCATAAAGTTATGCCTCTTGAAATATATGTCCTTAAAGATAGACAGTATTATGCACACCCTCTACTATTTATTATGAAAAACAAGGAAATATCTGTCATGAGCAAAAGCAAAAATTCTATTCAAATTTTTATCTTGGTAGTCCATAGTTTTTCTGCCCATGTTGGGAGCTGTATTTATTAATACCACTGACCCAAGAGCTTTGAAACACTATATACCAAAGACATTTTAAATCTCGTATGAAATAACACTTCATAAACAACTTTATGTTTGTTGCCCTTCAGTCTCAGCACAAATGCTGCTGGGTTCATTTCTAGATCATCTTCAAATAATATCTGAATGCTGCTCTCATGTTCAGACATCAAAGCGAAGCATTGCTTACTTCAAACAGCGATCACCGAATGCCAATCATGCTCCCAAAGACGAGCACAACAAGAGAGAATGCTAATCAAGCCAGGGCAGAGTCTGCAAAGTAAATAAAGACATTGTAAACAGATGCCATAATCTGTGACATGTGGATAAATAAAGCGTTATGTCATATCGCAAAAAGGGGTTCAAACCAGGTCTAAAAGACACCCGTCAGCTTCTTTCTTAAGCCAATAACACTAATGATATTTTACATTTTACATTTTAGTGATTTGGCAGACGCTTTTAATCCAAAGCGAATTACGAGTACATAGGTTCTTCCGCAAGTTAAAGTAACACATCCATAACTAGTAAAATACACATAAAGTGCTGTTCTAAGCATACAGTCATCATAAGTCAGCATAGCTTTTGGTTTATTAAAATGTAGGTGTTGTTTATTTTGACAGGGCACATATACTACAGGATGGTTTCTTGCCCTCAAATTTGTGTGTTCTCTAAAGAAATCAAAGCTGATTTTATTTCCCTTTTATAACAACAGAAAACAACAGGAATAAAATGAGTTATGAGATATGCAGCATATATAATGATTTAACATCATGGAACAGCCATTTCAAACCTTTGACTGAATGCAGTGACCATAGATATGCAGCGTACAGAAGAATTACACAATAACATGATATTTATTGCATGCATCTACAGAATTGCACAGAGACATAGAAAAGACACATTATAAAGATGCAATGTTCTACATATACTAGGAATGAAAATTAAGTTATAAAAAAAAGGTTTTACAATAGTTTTTTGCGGTAATTTCAGAATTTGTATTTCATTTTGTTTATCAATAGGTGTAGTGAATAATGGCTGTTATATATATATAACATTTTTACTTTTTACTACATTTTACTTCAATATCAAAACAATCCTGCTGTTGTTGTAGATTATGTAGTAATAAAACAGTCTTCAGTTATGGTGATTATGGTCTTATGGTATGTCATGGTTACTATATAATGTTGCATTTGGTCATTTGTTCTGTTGTACTTAAATCCGTACTGTTTACAGACAGAAAACAGCGCAGAGTCATTGTCGAGGTCTGTTTAAACAGCTTAGGGATAACAGGCCCAGTTCAAATGCTATTCCAGTGATTCTAGAAAGTGGATACTCCCTGTTTGTGGGTCTATTTTGGGCACAGTTTTAGATAAAGTGAACACACATAATGCTGAGAGACTATTTCCATCAGCTAATGCATTATAAATAACGAATAAGAATTCTGTATCGATGGAATTGGGTAGTCAATGACTCATCCCGTGGGTGACCCAGTATCTCCTGAAAGGAACGAAACTTAGACAAACGAACACAGAGGTGACTTGCTGGAAGGAGAAATGTAGTCTATTGACTTCAAGGAGGAGGTGTGCTTGTGCTAAGCCTTATCGTAAATAAGTAGACAGGGGCATCAAAGCTCTATTGTTTGTGCATTCACTCATCATGTTTGGCAACTGGACTCTCAGGACGTCTTCATTACAGAACTGAAATTAATTATTTGACGATGAAAAGGCCAGAAATGAGACAGTGATACCTGTACAGTACACTCCACAGTTCAAAAGAATATCGCATCAATGCTTTTACAAGCCAACCTATCAACAGAAAGAACAAAAAGGGCTCCTATTCAGCCTTAAAAGCTTTCCCTCTTATTTCTCCAGGCTTTTAAGAAAAATAAGAAAAAACACTCTCTGCTGTCTGTCCTGAAACACTGGAGCTGACGTCACGTACGAGAGAGACGTTTCTAAATGTGTTCTGAAGGGTTTTGGTTTCCTTTCTGTTCCTCTAACCTGAAACCTCAGAGAAGCAGTTAACACTATGGAAAAAAGAAGCTCACTTCCTGTCTGAACTTCGGTAAATACTGGAAGACGTGAGAAACCTCAGGCCTGGGTCAGCTTCAGGAGGTGTGTGGTCAAGGCCGCCTTGCTTTAATCCCGCTCTTCAGCTTTCAAACACTCTCGCTACCGGAGCGAGAATACTCTCATTTTCAGATACCAATGGAGTTTCATATCTATGATTATGAGCAGGGGAAGAAAAAAAAAAAAAAAAACATTTTGGGGGAGGGAGAACGCAGATTAGGGGAACACACGTGATTGCGTTCATGATCTTACCACCTGCATGCACACAGATGAGGTTGAGGGCAAAGCAATTTAAAAGTTAATTGTGTTTACTTTTGCAAATGTTCTTACGTACACAAGCTTTTTTCAGTCTTTGTGAGATTGCACAGTCTTTATGCGCAAGAGGAAAAAGGGAACTTTACATTTCATCTGATAAACTGTATTTTTTAAGAAGAAATTGGAAGGATTTTGAAATGGAGCGTATGTTTTCCGATTGCTAACAGGCATGCTTTGTGGTGTTTGGCCACTAGTTGTGTGTTTTAGACATGTGTGACTGTAAAATGAGATGCTTTAAAATGTTGATATCAAAGCCAGGACTGACCATTTATCCGGTGTGAATCAAAACCAGAGATTAACAAGCCTACTTACCCCCCCCCCCACACACACACACACACACACACACATACACAAACACATAGGCATACACACACACACAAACACATACACATACACACATACATACGCATACACACACACAAACACAAACAAAAACAGACACACACACAAGCACACAAACACACACACATAAAACACACACACAGACAAAGACAAACACACACACTCACAAACACACACACATATACACACACATATACAGACAAACGCACACACACGCACACACACACACACAAACACACGCTCACAAACACACACACACACACACACACTTGTGTACTGAATACATAATAATCACATAACCATGTCATGAGCACACTCTCCATATGCCCTCCCAGGCGGATGCACTTCAAAGTGGGGGAGAGTCCAGGAGAGTGCGGGCACGTCCGCGAGCCTGGCTGCCTGACACGGCTCGCCTCCTGCCCTCGAGACATCGCCGAAGAGCGGAGGGGAATTTCATCTCTTTAAAAAAAAAAAAAAAAAAAAAAACCTCACCTTTCATTTCACACCGTTGCTATGGCCACTGGGTAATGTTTCCCATCGGCCTTTGCGACGTCATTCGGCTGCTTCATTTCAGAAGCGGTTGTGTTATCTGTGTCTCTGCAGCTGCGTGCAGGTGCAGGCGTGGGGGAAACACAGGCGCTCGCGACGCAACCTTTCATCCCAACGCATGTCATCACACAAAAACGCCAGGCTCCAGGTAGCCATAAGGAGCTCCACATCTGGGCTGAGATGCGATATTGCTCGATGCTGCTCGTGTGCGGCGTTAGGCAGCACATACGACTGCAGCGTACTGCGATGCTGCTCTTGTAAGGAATTCATTGGTCACACTTTACAATAAGGGTCCATGAATTGGCAGGAACTAGTGTAGTTGTTAACTAACTACTGCTGAGAGGTTAATCTGTACAGCTCTGTTAATGCACGTGTCCATCATTCATTTTTGTTAACACCTACATTTGTTATTGCCAATTCATATTGGAATGAAAATGTGAGCTCCTGTATTTATTATTTGTTAACTAATTAACCATTAACAAATTAAGTTCATCCCATGGTTTGCTAATGGATAAATATCATCTGACAAATACATTAGTTAGTTGATAACAAATGCATTAACCAATGACAAGTTAATTTCACACTTAATTAATGTATTTGTCAATCATTAATTTATGTTAACAACTACATTAGTTAATGCCAATTCATGAACTTTATTGTAAATACAGAAATGTTATTAATGTGCACTGACCCTGGCAAACATTCTCAGAAATAGAGTGACAGTGGAGGTACATTTTTGTTCTTCAAGGATCAAATTTCCCAAATGCACCCTGAAAGTACAGTAATGTTCTCTTTGGCCACAAATGAGTATGTTTTCCAAGCAAAAAAGGTACAAATGTGTTATATATTGCTGGATACTGGAAGGATGCTGGAAGGTACTTCTCTTACTTTTACTTCTGACAGTGAACAAACTGACTGGATTTTATCGCTGCTATTAACCAATCAGATTGCAGGATTTGTCCTGCCCGTTTTATGAGTGTGTGTGTAACTCAGAGCTGAGGGAAGCCCTGTTGATTTTTGCCGGAACATTCTGTTCTGCTGTTCCTGCATGTCTTCAGTGTTGTTTACTGTGTCGCTGAAAAATGACGTAAACATCAAAACAATATGTACAGTACACAAAAGAAGGGATCTGAAAGGGATCTTTGGCTTGTCTCCTTGGGGGAACCCTTTTTAGTTATTTATGGAACGCACTGTCATAAGGTGTGACGTGTGAAAGCCTCCAGACAGATAACTATTAACAGATTACTATTTTATTTTAGTAACTGAGAGAAATATAAATGTGTGACTTGATCAGTAAAAGCAACAGGGTAATCCCGTGGTTTTTTTGGGGGGATTTTTTTTTTGTCTTTTAATTTATCTTAAATGCCCTTTGTAAAAAGTGCTATACAAATACAATTGAATTTTTATTCAATTTTTATCTTTATCAGTTTATCAGCAAAAATGTGAATACAAACATCAAGGTGAGATTTAGTTTTATTTCAAGCATTTTCAAATTAAATGTTTGTTTTTGGTTTTGTGGCAGCATACAAAACTATTGCAGTTTGATTTCTAGCACAAATTCTGCTATAAATAATGCGTATTCTGTAACAGTATGACAGGGTGCCTGTGAAACTTTAGTTTATGTGACCAATAGTTTAGACATAAGCCTGTTGGATTCTTTAGAGCATTTTCACATATTTCTTTCAATGATTTAAGCTTACACCCACACACATGTGCACACTCACACACACACTCACACACACACACACACACACACACACACACATACTTGCTCTCTCGCGCTCTGAGATATGTACCAACGTGCATTCATAGTCTCTGATGTCTATACTTCCTAAAGAGAGCTGCTGTGCTCGTGCAATTTCCTGTTTCATATGTTTATTTATTCAATAAACATTTTCCTTTTCTGCTTGATACAAATAGTGAAATATTTTGGGTTTTTTTTATACTTGTATGCATGATGACTGGATCAAGTTCACTGTATACCCATAACACCTTGCCAGTGACAGTTAAGAGACAAGGAATGCTTTCATTGTTTCTTTCTACAGTTAGATAAACCATACACGTAATATGTAAATACAGGTTATCATACATGTCTTCCTAATCTAAATGCAACAGCAACCTATTATGATCATGTTTGTTTGTGTCGCATACAAACACAATATGTTAATTTTGATTTTGTTAGTCAGGTGACCTTATTGATTAACTTGAACAGGACAAATCCAGCAGTGTGTAGAATACCAGTGAAATATTAATGACATCGTTTAACAGATCCAGCCCAAGACAGAGGATTTGTGCTCTGCAATGCGAAGGTTCACTCTGGTTCCAAACTGAATGGTTCCATTCACAATGTAATGTTCATGTTGATAGAAATATTACTAGAAAACCCTGTGTCTAGTACAAACAGTGTTTCTATGTGAACTTCACACCAATGATAGAGGGTTCATAAAGAACTGAAAAAGGGTTCCCTTTTTCTCTGAGAGTGCACTGCCACCAAAACTAAAGGAAAAGTTATTTTTTTATTATAAGAAAGTGTTAACTGTACAAAAATGAAGTGTACTGTTCAGAAACATCACACTATTATCAGAAGCATTGTTTAGTATGCTAAACATCCGTTTTCAGTTCAGAACAGAATCAGTGAAACATGTTCAGCTTATTGCATAACAAAACGCACACAGTTCTAAGAACGTAGAGCTCCAGTGGAAAGTGTCAGAACACGACGTTGGAACGATCTTTGTGCCTCTCGCCACATGAAGATGCGCGATTGCTCAAGGTGGCCGTTTGACTGGAAACATCGAAATGCCAAGTCGACAGAACAGCCCGAGAGCGAACGAGCGCGCGGCTTTGAAGCGGCGCTGTCGAGGCGCAGGCACCGGCCGGGGGGCTCCTTCGCAGCGCCTCAGAACACGCGTGACTCACGCCGCCGCTGTTCCACAGCGCACGCCACCCGACGGGCACCTCTTATCAGCGCAGGAGATGAAGACACAGAGCCACAAACGGTTTCCATTTCTGTCGGGTTATGAAATCATGGCAGATATTCTCGCCCGTTGAGGGGCGCGGGCAGCGCTTGTCCCCGGTAATCTGTGCACATTCGGCGGCGCGTCGGCGCTGTAAATGAGGGGACTTTATACGCAGGTATTCTGGTCCCCAGGAGTGATGAATGTATCAGTGAGCCATCCACCAACACCCCTCACACATAAATACAGTGGGGTGAATGTGTATGTTCACACCTATGATAGAGGGTTCATAAAGAACTGAAAAGTGAGAGTGCACTGCCACCAAAACTAAAGGAAAGGTAATTCTTTTTATTATAGGAAAGTGTTAACTGTACAAAAATGAAGTGTACTGTTCAGAAACATCACACTATTATCAGAAGCATTGTTTAGTATGCTAAACATCCGTTTTCAGTTTAGAACAGAATCAGTGAAACATGTTCAGCTTATTGCATAACAAAACGTAGAGCTTCAGTGGAAAGTGTCAGAACACAATGTTGGAATGATCTTTGTGCCTCTCGCCGTTGACTGTGCAGGCAGCTCTTGTCCCCGGTAATCTGTGCACATTTGGCGGCACCCCTGCTTTAAATGTCTGTTATAATTAATCTCTACGTGATCAAAAGCAAACCTGAACTCTAAATGGTACAAAGTTATACATGAGACCTTTCTGCTCATTTTAAAGCAATTATTTTCATTTTTTACTGTTTATAAATTATATAAAAAGGAAAAGGTCCCTATTGGATTATTCTTTGTTACTTTTAAAAAAGATGATTACCAGACCCAGGTTGTTTATGCATTAGGCCTTCAATGAGTGAATATAATTCCAGGGCTGAACGTTTTATTCTGAAGTAACTCCATGCCTTCTAAAGTATCCAACTGCAGTGGCTGTTCTGTCTGGTTGTTATCACCAAGAAGGAGAATGTTACAAAAACTCTCCCAATGTTTCAAACTACCTACTTCCACTGTCAGAAACATTATTATAAAATGGAAGATAAATGGAGCAGTTGAAGGTCTGGAAGACCAAGAAAGATTTCAGATGGTGCGAAATGCTCAGAAGAACCCACACATCACTGCAAAGAAGAGTCGCAAACACAGGTCTAGCTGTTCACAGGACAACAAAACAACGGACTCTAAGCAACAAAGACCTACATGGATTGCCAGAAACAACAACCTCAACACAAAATTAAGCCTCTGAAGTACGCAAAAGAAAACATTGAGAAGCCTGAAATTCTTTGGACTGACAAAACCAAAATGTAATTTTTTGGCCACCACCAAAGAAGGGTATGGTTGAAGAAAAAAATGGTGAAGCCTTTGTAGAGAAGAACACCTTACCAACTGTGAAGCATGGCGGTGGAACCATTATCTCTTGGGGTTGTGTGGCAACTGTGGGCACATTAAATATTGTGCGAGTATAAGGGAGAATGGAAGCATGAAGCACCACCATGAAAGACGGATGAAGGTTTTGGAATTGTTGGTTTCTCTATCAAATGTCCAGCATGTTTAACTGTCAGTGTATTGGGCAATCACAGCATAAAACAATGAGAAAGAAGCATAAACATTGATTTCTATATTTACATTTTCATAGATGATAATGCAGCATGATGGGGCTTGCAGAACTGCAAAAGGAAGCATCGGGCAGACATTTTGGCGGAGGGGGTAATTATGGAAGCCGGTTTGATTGGCGTCTGTTTTAGTCAGAGACATTGGGCGGTAGTTGCAGAAGGCTGGAATAGATTAATAAACATGGTGGCCTCTGCACAGATCATGTGATACAAGAGAATGCAACTACTTTGCGGCAACCACTAACTGAAATTGTAAGTTGTTGCTCGGTGATACATACTGCAATTCTTGAAAAAGAACAAGAAAGCCACACTTTAACATATACTGTCCATATCAGCAAAAAATTAACCAGGCAGTATTTATTCATTTTTTGAAATAATTCAGGCACATATATCCTTCAGAAACATATATGTTTAATTAGGTTTCATGGCCCTCTAAAGAGAACACATATTGTGGCTTTTATCCTTCGGCGGTTAAACTTGAAAGTTGAAAGTGGCCCGTTGTCCTCCTCGCAGTCGGAGAAAGCGTCGTATGTGAGCGAACCGTCCCGTCTCCGTTCAAAGCCGAACCCCCCAGATTAACGCTAAACCATCAAAGACTCGGAGTGCAGCTAAATCTCCGACCATTCCCCGCAGCCTTTCATGGAATGCCAGATGTTTATTTGTTTTGGATTAGTTTAATTATCCCTTCCTTTGCAATAGTCAGACAGCGAGGCAGAGACAGAATAAACAGATTTATTATGGCGTTAAACTCTGACAAAGAAATTGTCCTGTGACAATTCGTATAAACACAAATCCGCCAAACTCGTGTTTTTTAATGTCGAGGGTATTTCCGCAAGTTTTTGCTAACAGTTTTATGACATCAGACCGCCACAACTGGACCTGAACACTCATTGCTGCACTAAAGAAAGGAGGCTTACAGAGTACACTTGGAAAGATAAAGATCTCAGCTTCATCCAGCGGTAAAACGGCACTGCAATGTTTTACAGCATGATACAATAAGACAATAAGCTCTTTCAGGGCACTCTTTAAAATGTAATGTTTAATTTGTGGAATAAGTAGCAATTGTTTGACAACACTGTTGTTTTTGTGATTGGGCTTATAATAGGACTAGAATGTGGTTTGAATGTGTCAGAATTATATTGTAGAATGTGGGTAGAAAGTGGGTAGAAGGTGGTTTGAATGTGATCAGAACACATTCAGAATGGTGATGATGTCACAATCAGAAGTGGATTGGGAATGGAAACACATTCATTAAGGGAAATGAAGGACTAATTAGCAGACCAATTCAGTGTATCCATCGTCAGGATCCATCCTTAAAAAACATGCTTCTGGAATTTGGGAAAGGAGCATCGACAAACGCAAAAGTGCGAAGAGGCCAAATACAAATCACCAAACTGTATTTAAGGTCTTTGGGATTGAAACGAAGAGTGCAGATATGTATTTAACCTGTGGAACATTATGCATCTAAAAAAAATATATATATATACAGCTGTTTGAAAGCTAGCTAAAATGAATAAATGCATGCCATGTTAAATAACTTTATTTTCTCTTGATTTGAACTTGTAGTTTTTCCCACAGCTATATCATATATTGAATCTAAAAGTTGGAAATCTTGGAAATATGATCCATGGTAATCGTGCTCTGCCGCATAATGATGGAGATTAGGAAGCCGCAACTGTCCGGGGTCTTTTCGACATCAAAGCGTCGCTCAGTCAGAACATGCACGCGGCTTGGCCGCGTCAGAGCCTGAATCCACTCATTCCATAGCATTACTGCGGCGTGTTGTGCCAACAGGTAAACACACTCACCGCATTCACGTTCTCCTGTGATGTATCACTTACGCGATATGACTGGAGCAAAGTTTTGACATAATGCAGAGAGGATGATATTTTGTACGCTAGGGAAATGTTCAGCGTTTAAATGGAAAACCAAATGAGCGCAAATTTGACCTCGTTGCAAAAAATTGTTTTGTGGGAAGAAGTGTTTTCTTAAGGAAAGCTATCTAGGCACAAGTATGAGAACGACCCCATGCAATCATCTTGCATCTTCTCTTGAGACACCATGTTCTATGTGGGTGGTATCAGTGTCATTATTCACGTTTTCCTGTGGGCAATTACTGTCACAGCCTGAGTGAAATTTCCCAAACACGTACTTCCTATATCGTTTCTCACAGCTATGTACAGCAGCAGGTTCTGGTAGGGATCTGATCCATATGTAACGTAATGTATTTTCAAAGACTGCTCATAGTGGATTACTCTCGTGGCTTATGATTTTAGAGTCACAATCCTATTTAATCCTGTTTAATTCTGTGTGAAATTGAGGAAAGTAATCGTAGAAACACAAGACATAAATATATTTGTCTGCATTTGATTACTACGTGTACTGTGTCAGGCAATGTTCAGATTTAAAAGAAACATATATATCACACTTTACAATGGAGTTCATGAATTGGCATGAACTAATGTGGTTGGTAGCATGAATTCATGATGGACAAATACATTAATTAAGCATGAAATTAACTTTTCATTCATTAATGCCTTTGTTAACAACTAATTAATGTATTTATTACATGATATTTATACATTATCAAACCATAGGATGAATTTATAATGAGTTAACCATTGACTTGCTTTTTTTATTCCAATATGAATTGGCAATAACTCATATAGTTGTTAACATGAATTAAAGATGTACAAATACATTAACAGATCTGTACATATTAACTTCTCAGTAGAAGTTAATTAACAACTACATTAGTACATTAGATTTTTATGTTTTATTTTACCTGAAGGTTTGCTATATTCTTCGAGAGCTGTTGTGTGTGTGGATTACATTTGTAGTAGATCATGTGCAGAATACCTGGGGAGCTCACTGTAAATTAACTCAAAACTCAGCTTTACTCTTATTCTGCTCTCTTGAGGACTGATTGGTTCTCCTGAGCTGTCCGGCTTTGGGAAAGATTTACAAAAAAACGCTTAAGAAGTTCAAGATCCCTTCTCATTCCTGTTCCTAATACATTCATTTCAATTCATCGGCTTTCCGAATTAAGGATAAATCTGAAACAACAATGTTTTTGACATCCACGACACTTAAAACAAAGTTTACATATTTTAATTTGTTGGTCAGTCCAGTAGAAGTTGTTCTGAAGGCATTTATGAGTAAGCATAAAATAATGCTTAAATAATCATTAAGTCAGTGAAATTGGATTTAAATAACTTAAATAGATTCATAACCATTTGCTGAATTACTATTCCGTTCGATTCCTCAAGGGGTCAGTCTCCATACATTTATATCTGCTGTTTTCATCTGACCAGAAATACTGGGACCACTGCACATGTAAACCTGCCTGTGTCATAACTTTGGAAAGAATATTTCTGACCAAATTCAGAAAGATTATACCACAAAACAACCGCTTATAAGTCAATTAAAATAAAATACATGTGCTTCCTCTTTACTGGCAAGCATTGTTTATTTGTATTGTACTGTTTCGTATGCATCGAGGAATGAAAGCGTCTATCGTAATTAGAGGGACAAAGCTAACAGTTTAATTTATCTGATATCCTGAGGGGAGTGAGGTCCTGCCCAGCTCTCAATTTCACCCTGCAGTTACGATGGCTCTGTTTATTGAGTGGGTAATTAATCCATGTAATTACACGCTTACAACTATGTAACGACCGCTTATACACAGCTTACTAAATCCATGCATTTCTGAAACGTGTCAGTCGATATATCTTTGCTCGTTTTTCAACTTTAAAAAAATAGTGTAAGCTAGGGTAATTAGTGTACGCTTGCAATGGAGCAATGCATCTGATGATAGTTGGCTCAATTTGAAATGTGTTTGTATCTGTCCCTGCTGAAATAAAGCATAATAATAATAATAATAATAATAATAATAATAATAATAATAATAATAATAATAATAATTGTTTCTTGTTGATAAAACAAGTCACTCAAGAAAATGGCAGCTACATACCTCCTGCTTACAGATAAATGATACATGCTTGTTCAGTAAAACTCAATAATGCATATGTAACAAACATATATGCAGCATGTAAGATATAAATGTAAATATAAATATACAGACAAGTGACTCTGGGTTTATGCAGAAGTTGAGTGGAACTGAACTATGACCATGTCAGGAACAGAAGCTCCATGGGGGCCTAATTTAATGTATCTATTTATTTCGATCCTTAAAAACAATAGTAACAATATGAACAAATGTACCTGTAAAAACACAACAGGAACCGAAAAGCTATGGACTGAAGCCTTTGATTACTATACCGATCTGAACAGAAATGATAAAACACAAACTAAAAAACTACTGATCCAGCAGGAGGCAGGAAATGCAGTCACTGGGGGCTCAGTCTGTCTGGGGTGGGGGTGTTTTCTTTTAATCCAAAAGAAAACAAAAAGGACAATAAGAGAGAACTTGGGAGTATATACAATAATTTATTTTCACTATTTGGATATTTCTGCGTAATTAATGTTTTGTTTGTTTTGTGTGTTAAAATAGTTTTTCTGTTTCTCAAGGCATCAAAGTGGGACACAGAAATCCGCTCCAGATTCTGTGGACCACAGTGGGACAGAAAAGGACACACAGTGTGTGTAAATATTTAACAATGAAATAGAACTTTAGACTGGGGTTACATGCAAGCTACACAACTGTGTGGAAACACTGACCAAATTGATATGTGAAAAATTATACAGTTTATAAAGTGTAATGGCTTCTTATTCATTCATTCTTCTGGGAGAAGTTATTTCATCCCACGGATGTCATGGATGATTAGACCCATTGAAACTTTGTGCTCGGATTAAGTTTAAATGCCAAAAACGGTTTCGAAATGTAACTTTGAAAAATAAAAACACCATTCATGTGTAAAAAAGAAAAGAAAAATAAGGTTCACTTTAAATGTAAAAACAGTTAACAATTTAGTTTAAAAATATGTCAGTTGTTCCAAGCTGATGCATGCTGGGATATGTCTGAGTGATGTGACATGAGTCATGTGACTGTCTGGTAGCTACAATTTTGCGAGCTACATTGGCTCCTACTCATCAAAATGAGTGTAATGTCAGCTTTTTTCTGGTGTTTTTTTTTTTTTACAGAAACTGAACACAAAAGGGGGGTCGCACTCCGAACAGTGTACAGTTAAAGATTTACAAGACTTGCTCCCAACATCCCAGATCCGTTTCATGTGCCCAACTCTGAATATTTTTAAGAGTTTGAGTTGATTTTGTCACCTGTGGATTAGTCATTCTTCCTCAGCACAGCTGTGGCATCGTCATTCCATCGAGACGTAAAAATGTCTGGTGTCAATTCAACTCTGACAGAGTACATATGCGTGTGAGAGGGAGCTTATGTAAGAGGTGATATAACATTCAACCCTTTACTGTGTGAACCACTGGCCAGCATAAAAATGCTCGATTCAGCTCTTATTCAGCACTTATTCAGCTCTTATTCAGCTCTTACCCCAACATGGGCAGCCAGTAAGCAGTGATCGTCATCCTGTGACTATTTGGACTTTGTTAAGAGCTTGTCAAAAAACATGTGACTGGCAAATCCCTCTGCTCACCTGCAGATTGTGACTTGTGATGTTTTAAAGCCATCGTTTGCCCACTTGAATGTGAGCAAGATCACAAGTAATTAATTTTGGTTATTAATCATTGTGTTTTTTCTTTTTCTTTTTCTTGTTGTTGGAATTGATCTGTTATGAATCATTTTAAGCACACACTCATCTGTCACTGTACATTTCATTTTCATTACAAATAAAGGAATGAAAGACCTTTGCTTTCCGGCAAATAGCTTATTTCCTACTTGCTATTTTTAAACAAATTTACAAGCCACACATTTCCTGTTTTTGTACAAGAATTCTTGAGCATAAATCTGTATGATAAAATGAGCTGAGGTGAGAGGATTAGAGAAATCCAGAGGTTGAGTCCTGTATTAAAACCACACTGTTAAAAGTGTGACTTTATGTCTTTGACCTTTCAACTACAGTAAAAAGAGAAGAACAGACCAAACTCAAACATGCACACAAAGAGAGAGAGGGAGAGAGAGAGAGAGAGAGAGAGAGAGAGAAGAAGAAGAAAGAAATAAAGTCCTTGAATCAATGTCGCTTATAAAACGCTTCATTTTAAAATGTGCTTTCCATGTGTTCATTTCTCAGTTCTTTCCACCCACTCTAGAGCCAAAAGCAGGGCTTCACACACATTGTAAGATCTTATTTAAAATAACGTCCTTCAGAGACCGGCGTGGAATTGAGAACGGACCTAACTCTGGGCTGCCGATGAACAATCTTCACCTTTCACCCTCAGAAAATTAATCTTTGAGAAAATAAAATACCCGTTTTCATCCGAAGGTGCTTTTCTGGAAACCTTTCCGTGGGTTATTCTGTCATGAGTGAAGCACACTGTGACGTGAGGAGTTGAGGTAGCCGTCTTTGCGTGTCTTTGGCTGCCGTGTGCCGGGGGCAGGAGGCTCACGGTCACACGCATGACACACGTGTGACACACGCGTGACGCACGCCGCCCCGGTTACCCCGCACACGCAGCGGGGGTCCGGCTCCGCTCCCAGAGTCCACGGCGAAACGGCGAATCCAAACAATGATCCATCAGGAGAATCCACATCCTCTCCCCCGCCACATCACTCCACAGCGGAAAAACTGAGCCAGGAACCCCGCTAACCGTCAGCACACAGCCCCGCCCACCCACTCACCACTAGAAAGGAGCCACGCGGAACGCACTGTTTTAATAGCAGCTTCGTAAAAAGAGTTCTGGTTAGATCACTGTAAAATAAGAACTTCTTTCCCCCCCCCCCCCCAAACCAGAAGTAAGAAATATATGTTTCCATAAATCTCGTTGATATGCCAGTGATCTCATCTTGATCTCATCTCCTTCCTTATGACATTTGTCCTTCATTAAAATTTGGACTTGATTCACACCGCATTACAACATACAGCAAGATAGTAAATATCTGTGGGTCACATCACCATTTAACGACTGTTTGGTCTGTGAGTGGAGCTTCTTTATACAGACATCGTGAATTACACATAACAAACGTGTGTGCGTGTGTGTGTGTGTGTGTGTGTGTGTGTGTGTGTGTGTGAGTGTGTGTGCGAGTGAGTGTGTGTATGTGTGTGTGTGTGCGTGTGTGTGTTTGTATGTTCATACGGGTGTGTGTGTGTGTGTGTGTGTGTGTGTGTGTGTGTACAACATGGCGGCTGGATTCTTGCTGCAGGTGCAAGCAGGAGTGCCGTAGCTTTACACATCCAGCAAGTTTGTGTAATGTTCTGAAAACTTGTTTTAAAGAATTTAGTATAAAGAATATATTTGGGCCCTTATAATGTATTTTATAAATGTGGACCTAAATAAAGAATTTATACATGTTGCTCCTTCAAGACCTCACTGCAATGCTGGATGAACTCACTCCTCCTGTCACATGACCCTGCATCACTCCCACAGGGAGCCAATCAGAGCCCTGAGCCCTGGGCAGGCACGGCCCAATCCTGGCACTGCGTCACCACTGTTCTCACGCCACTGTCTGATCCCAGAGACCAGCTCCCCTGACACAGAGAATCTGTGATAGACACAGCGTCTCTGACACAGAGAATCTGTGATAGACACAGCGTCTCTGACACAGAGAATCTCTGATAGACACAGCGTCTCTGACACAGAGAATCTCTGATAGACACAGCGTCTCTGACACAGAGAATCTGTGATAGACACAGCGTCTCTGACACAGAGAATCTCTGATAGACACAGCGTCTCTGACACAGAGAATCTCTGATAGACACAGCGTCTCTGACACAGAGAATCTCTGATAGACACAGCATCTCTGACACAGAGAATCTCTGATAGACACAGCTCTTCTTATACAGAGAATCTCTGTGTCAAAGACGCGGTGTCTATCTGCTAAACACAGTGTCCAGACACCTGATAATTAATGACTTATTGTTCACTGAATATTCACCTCTACTCCTCCAGCAACTGCCACCCTCGATATTATACGTTTTACACAAAGCACAGCAGCCTCAAGCTCCCCTCAGATTATCTTATTTTACTTTATTTTATTTTATTTCTGTAATAACATTTACTTCCTCACTTACAGTAGAAGAAAACCACTTTTTGAACGGAGACATAGACAGTCCTTACAGTACAACATAGGTCAGGGGTTTGAACAGGACTACTTTTTTAAGTAGACTTTACTTTACTTTACTTTTTAAGTTAAGTCAAGTGATCAACAAATCCAAAAAAGATCCAAATCAACAAATTGCCATTTATATACATTAATACATTGATTTATGAATTGCAACAGAAAAACACAAACTAATTTCAGTAACTAATGTCCACAAAGGCAAATATAAAGTGAAATTTGAAATGTCAACTTAACCAGCACAGCTTTTGAATGTAAAATAGGAAATAGAAATAGGAACTAAATACTTCTAAATGCATGGCATTTGAAGATTAAATAGTATTTTAATTCAGCTCAATTTCGCGTTATTTTGAAACCCTTAGCTAACTGTTTTAAATGTATTGTTTTCACTTTTTAATGGTAGACGTGGAATGTACTCCACATGCTAAAATATACCTGAATAACACTTAATATGCAATGTAATATGATACATTCAGAAATACCCTATATACTATGATGGAAAAGGAATTATGTTATGGAAATCAACAAACTATCTTCAAGAAATATGTTTTAAGGTTCTATGGCCTTCAAAGGAAAAGAGTTATTAGCTTAAGTCTGCAAAACAGCTTTCAACTTTCAGCTTTCAGTCCGAGCCAAGACTCCACCAAAGAGTCTCTCTCTAAAGAGCATCGACTCAACCACAGATTTACTTGTTATCGTCAGAGATATTATTGTTCAGACATTTACATGTAACATACTGGATTTCAGTTTTCCATGCCTTGTAATGTAATGTTGGAAGCGCATAAAAGAATAATACAATAATGCAAATACCAGGAAAAAAACACTGCTATTCAGTGGTTACAGTATATAGGAAATGTCCACAGATGCTATATAGTTAATAATACTATATTTTTATTTCGAGTGGTTTCTTATTACTCTGATAAACACAGTAGCCAAACGCTAAATGTACAGTGTTTGCACATTTTTATGATTATAATACCAATTAACATAGAAAAACACCAGCACCACCAGACGTTATTAACCCTTTAAGCTGTGACATCACAAATGTGTGAGTAGAATGTTCTTAACCAAACATTCTAATGCTGATCTAACAAGATAGATAGATAGATAGATAGATAGATAGATAGATAGATAGATAGATAGATATATCTTCCCTGTCACTCCAGCAATAGAGTTAGACTGTGTTACATTTATATTGTGCATGCAAAACAGTAATTTACATAGATTAGTATTATTATATTAGTTATTTGCATAGATTTTGTATGTCACTGATGCAGTATTTGAGGGGGTAACTGAGGCAACAATAAAGGTGTATTCTGTGGGATTAAAACAAACAGGGTGTGCTGTAGTCTTTGACACACTCCCACACTGAAAAAACCACTGTTAGATTTACTCCATCGAATTGCGGAGAGCATTTTGCTTGCTTTAATGCTCATTCATTTCTCATTTTTCCAGTGCATTGCATTTAGACTTGTTTAGTCTCATATCTTTGACTTGATTCAGATGAAAATCAGCTGAAGCGGTGGGATATTCACGGTCATTCAGGAATCAAACCTGCGAGGGAATCCCACGGGACACCATGCAGACTCATGCCAGGCTGGTTTATCAGTTATCAGTGATATTACTATGAATTGGTTATGAATGGGGTACACGAACAGGAATATATACCGACTGCTTCTTTAATTTATTCAACTGGCAAAAGCTATTGACCCGATATGCTAATATCTCTGGATAAACGGTGTCCTCATCAATCGCACAGTCTCAGGATGTAGGTGTCCAATGGCCTCTGTGTCTCCACTGGGTCTTCTCTGGCAATCGGGGCGCAGTTCCGTAAAGAGCTAAAAGAGGGTTCCCCTGCGCAGACAAGCCAAAGAACCCCATATATCCGGAGAGCGTGCAAGAAAGTAAATACGCTGTGTATTTTGTGACAATAAGTTGTCACTGATTGGACCTGCTGTGGTCGTCTCGCGTCTTTGGGTTCCTGTGTTTGTTCCTGGGGAGCTGGTCACCACATCACAGACTCCACCGCTACCTGACTCAGACGCGAGAGAGACATCAAACGGGCGCTCAGGGGGACAGGTAGACTGCGACGCAGAGGTGCAGGTCCCTAACCCTGCGCCTAGGGCCTGTGACTGTGTCGCCAGGTAACGGGAGGGTTCTAGAACACTGGGCGGCCGGCGCATTCCGGAACGTGCGCAGGCCAGCTGTTCCCGGGCCGTGCCGCGGGAGGCGTTGCCCCGGCAACAACGGAGCCAATTAAAGGGCGCTTCAACCGTCACATGACACCACCGAACCAGGAAGTGGGAGGGCCCTGCTACCAATGTAAGTCACATTACATCACATTACAGTTAGCCAACGCTTTCATACATAGTGACTTACAGTTGATTAGACTAAGCAGGGGGACAATGTCCCCTGGAGAAATGCAGGGTTAAGGGCCTTGCTCAAGGGCCAAACGGCTGTGCTGATCCTATCGTGGCCACACCGGGGCTAGAACCTCCAGGTTAACCTGAACCACTGGGCTTCACGCTTCACCCGAGTCACAGGTTACGGCCTGGCAGTCACGGACAGGTGATTATTCTCCATACCTGTCTCTGTGTGTCAGTGACGTCCCCGTTGAGGTGAAATGTGCAGCTCCCTCCGGCTCTTTTCACATGAGGCTGAGCAGAGCGAGTGTACTTCCTGTGTCGACATTAGGGTCTGCTCGTGAAATCTCAAGAGCAAACAGCGTAATTAGGTAAATGCCTTTTGACATTCACTCTGCCTGCCTCACTCAGACACTCTTCAGAAATGAACCGTAATTTACGTCAAGGTTTCTTTCCAGTAATTGTGGCATTTGATGCGATCTAATTAACAACAACCCACTGGAGTCCGCAAAACAGAGGCACCTAATCACGAGAAGAAAGAAAAAAAACTCACATTGATATGAAATTGTAGCTCATTGCACATTCGAGTACACCGAGTTATGTGAATCTTATAATGTTCAGAGACGAGAGCTTCTCACACAACTCAGACATGACCAACGTGGAGCTTTGTGTTCTGTGTGAGGTTTTTAGTTCATCGGCTCAGTGTTCGAACGGAGTTTTCATTAAGGTGACCATTGACCTGTAGATGATGTTTGGTTGGTTGGGGGCTTGGGACAATGGCTCCTCTCACCCAGAGGCTGTTCCAGGGCGGTTAGCCCTGTGGTGGGTCAAAGGAGCGACCGTAGGGGGTTCTAGCCAACCGCACGGTACCCACTGTCAAAAAATAGCACTCTCTCTTTCTCTCTCTCTCTCCCTCTCTCCCTCTGTCTCTCTCTCTCTTTCGTGTAAACCGTAAAACAACCACGGGCTCAAACACACACGCCAGAATTAGTTTTTTTTTTAATGTAAAAGTGCGAAAAGGCAGCGATGGAATAAACAGTGCGGCGGTGGTGATGATAAACTGTATTTTCCACCTCCAGCCTGCAGCCCCGCACCGCACCTCCGCAGCAGCACGCTGATTCGATCTGCGGCGTCTTTAAATAGCACACGCTGCCTAACCACCGCGGAGACTCAGGACGAGGAGACCATGTTTTTATGAATTTTTTTCTCTCTGTTTGTGCGTGTGTGGGGGCGTGTGTATGTGGGGGGGTGTGTGTGTGTGTGTGTGTGTGTGTGTGTGTGTGTGGGTGTGTGTGTGTGTGTGTGTGTGTGTGTGTGTGAGTGTGTGTGTGTGTGTGAGTGTGTGTGTGTGTGTGTGTGGGTGTGTGTGTGGGGGGGGGTGTGTGTGTGCATGAGCGTGTGTGTGTATGTGTGTGCATGCGCGTGCATGTGTGTGTGGGTGAGTGTGCATGTGTGCGTGTGTGCGTGTGTGTCTGTGGGTGTGTGTGTGGGGGGGGGTGTGTGTGTGCATGAGCGTGTGTGTGTATGTGTGTGCATGCGCGTGCATGTGTGTGTGGGTGAGTGTGCATGTGTGCGTGTGTGCGTGTGTGTCTGTGTGAGTGAGTGAGTGAGTGAGTGAGTGAGTGAGAGTGTCTGTGTGCATGAGCGTGTGTGTGTATGTGTGTGCATGCGCGTGCATGTGTGTGTGGGTGAGTGTGTGGGTGAGTGTGTGTGTGTGAGTGTGTGTGGGTGTGTGTGTGGGGGGGGGTGTGTGTGTGCATGAGCGTGTGTGTGTATGTGTGTGCATGCGCGTGCATGTGTGTGTGGGTGAGTGTGCATGTGTGCGTGTGTGCGTGTGTGTCTGTGTGAGTGAGTGAGTGAGTGAGTGAGTGAGTGAGAGTGTCTGTGTGCGTGTGTGTGTGTTTGTGTGAGTGTGTGTGTGTGTTTGTGTGTGTGCATGCGCGTGCATGTGTGTGTGTGGGTGTGTTTGTGTGTGTGTGTGGAAGGAGCTTGGGAGTGAATGGCCTGGCTTCACTTCAAAGGCTCGTGCAGTTAATGAGTCCTTTGTTTCTTTCCTAGCAGATTACCACAGGTCTGTCCCCCAATGCCAGGGTCTAATCTTCATCTGGGAGGGGTGTGTGTGTGTGTGCATCTGTGTGTGTGTGAGCATGTGCGTGTGGGTGTGCATATCTGTGCGTATACGTGTGTGTTTGTGTGTGTGTGTGTGTGTATGTGCATATCTGTGTGTATGTGTGTGTGTGTGTGTGTGTGTGTGTGAGCATGGACATGTGTGTGTGAGTGTACAGACAGTGAGATCCATAATATGTTTGGGACAAAAACATATTTTCCTTGATTTTATTTAACACTTCGCTTTCACCGTGTGCAAATTAGAAGAATTCTCACCGTAACGAAACTCCCAAACACCTGTCTGACTGATCAGAAAAGCTCGTCACGAGGCCGGCTTAGGTGTGTCAGTGACTACTCTCTGCAGAAGACTTCCCAAACTTAAATACAGAAGCTACACTGAAAGATCCAAACCACTAGCCACAAACGCAGCATGGCCAGGGTACAGTTTGCTAAGGAGTACCTAAAAGAGCCTGCTGGTCTTCTGGACTTGTGGACAGATGAGACCAAGATTGACTGGTATCAGAGTGATGGCAAGAGCAAAAACGTGGAGGCTGAAAGGAACGGCCCACGAACGAAAGGCGCCCCGTCACCTGTGGACCAGGGTGGTGGGCGTGTCATAGTTTGGGCCTGCGTGGCAGCCGCAGGGGCTGGCTGGTTGGCTTGCCTTCATTGTTGATGTCGCCGCTGATAGCAGCAGCAGAATACATTCTGAAGAGTACAGAAACGTCCTATCTGCACAAGCTCAACCATTACAATACGTTACAGCCGTTCAGCAGACGCTCTTTTCCAGGGCGACGTACAGTCAGAACCCGGAGACAAGTGCACTGAAGACCCTAGAGGAATGTACAGCTACAAGTCGTAGAGTGATCGTAGACAAAACTTGAACCCTTGATGAGCACTTCAACTTTCCAACTAGCGTACCACGGTTGGCAGCTAGAATACCCTGGAATTCATTGGATGGTGCTAGACAATGATCTCAAAAATACTACTAAAGCAATAAAGGAGGGCGGCCTGTGGTGTAGCGGTTAAGGGACATGACTGGGACCCCGCAAGATCGGTGGTTCTAATCCCGGTGTCGCCACCATAAGATCCGCACAGCCGTCGGGCCCTTGAGCAAGGCCCTTAACCCTGCATTGCTCCAGAGTGACTGTACGGATAAGAGCGTCTGCCAAATGCCATTAATGTAATGTAATGTGAAAAGGAACTTTTCAAAGGCAAATGGAAAAGTCTTGATTGAGCAAGTCAGTCACCTGATCTGAATCCAATTAGACATGCATTTCATACGATGGAGAGAAAAATAGTCCCCAAAACAAGCAGGAGCTGAAGATAGCTCCAGTACAAGCCTGGCAGACACGATGTGACATCAACGGGTCACAATAGCATGGAAAGGACAAGTACAAGACATGACTACATTTGACTCACATAACATTACTTTGCCCCAAAGATTATGGTGCCCTTAAATGGGGGGGGCTATGTATAACAACAGCTGTAATTTCTACATGCATAAAAATACCCTGAAATAAAAGCTTGTATATATATAGTATGTTGCTGCTGTCTCTCAGCACGACGACCAAAAAAGTGCCAATGCCGGTAAAGCAGGACGTCATGGGGGTGGAGAAATCAGAATAAATCCATCAGAGACATCTGCAAAACATTCAGCGCTTTAAAATCAAGAATAAAGTATAAGTAAGAATAAAGAATAAAGTCTCAACCCCTCCTTTTCAACTGACAAACCAATGCAGAGCACCCTCCAGGATGTAAGGGTAGCTGTGTCAAAGCCTAAAACGTAGAGAAGACTACACCAGCATGACCTCCGACGCTTCATCGCTAGATGCAAACCACTGGAAAAACCCCTAGAACAGAAAGTCCTGGTTTTGAGAGTCCCGGAAAAACTTTATGCAACAAAGTCTTGTGGACAGATTAAACTAGTATTAACCTGTTCCAAAGTGATGTAAATAAAGTGTGGAGAAGGAAAGGAACTGCTCATGATCCAAAGTAGCCCCCTTGGTGTGTGTGTGTGTGTGTGTGTGTATGTATGTATGCGTGTGTGTGTGTATGTATGTGTGTGTGTGGGTGTGTGTGTGTATGTATGCATGTGTGTGTGTGTGTGTGTGTGTGGGTGTGTGTGTGTATGTATGCGTGTGTGTGTGTGTGTGTGTGTGTATGTATGCATGTGTGTGTGTATGTGTGTGTGTGTGTGTGTGTGTATGTATGCATGTGTGTGTGTATGTGTGTGTGTGTGTGTGTGTATGTATGCATGTGTGTGTGTGTGTGTGTGTGTGTGTGTATGTATGCGTGTGTGTGTGTGTGTGTGGGTGTGTGTGTGTATGTATGCATGTGTGTGTGTGTGTGTGTGTGGGTGTGTGTGTGTATGTATGCGTGTGTGTGTGTGTGGGGGGGGGGGGTGTGTGTGTGTGTGTGTGTGTGTGTGCGTGTGTGTGTGTGTGTGTGTGTGTGTGTATGTATGCGTGTGTGTGTGTGGGTGTGTGTGTCTTGTGTAACCACTTCAGTGTTGGTGGCCACTGTACATGTAGTGCCAGCCGCCCTTCAGCTGCTAGACCACAACTGGAACACGCCCATCTGGCCGAGTCAGGGACCAAACCACCGACCTTCTGCTGTTCAGCCCTCTCTGTCAGGGACCAAACCACCGACCTTCTGCTGTCCAGCCCTCTCTATCAGGGACCAAATCACCGACCTTCTGCTGTTCAGTCCTCTCTGTCAGGGACCAAATCACCGACCTTCTGCTGTTCAGTCCTCTCTGTCAGGGACCAAACCACCGACCTTCTGCTGTTCAGCCCTCTCTGTCAGGGACCAAACCACCGACCTTCTGCTGTTCAGTCCTCCAGGGACTATACCAGTCTTCCTCTCTGCCTGAAAGTCAACTGCTGGCCCATGCTAAGTGTAACCCATCTTCACATTTAAAATTCACTCCTACCAACAAACCAGCGCTGTGTGCCAAGATCTCCCCATTTCAATTCTTTCAAAGGACTGCAAAAAATTTAATAATGTGCAAAATTCAGAAATTATGAAATAATTCCTACACATATCCTTCACATGATGACTGGTGACTGCTCAGATGTATTTTAATAAAATGAATTATCAGCAGACCGAAATTAATCTGCACACTGCTGTCTGTGCTGTGTATTATGGAGCTTTGTGTTTTCAAGGAACCATAAAAACAATGCTAGATTTAAACAGTTACGGAGGTCTAGATCATGTCGCCGGGTAACTGCGTAGCCTGGACCCTACACAATGAGATTTGAGCGTTTATCCTGATCAGAGCCCTTATTATCATTTTATTATGATTACATTATCTAGTGCCTGTATATTAACACTTTTTCATCATCGAGAACTGGTAATGAACTATGCCAACTGTGCATGAAAAGATATGTATTTAAACACTGGAAGACTGTCTGACATTTGGGCTGGCTGAAGGATGAGCAGTACCTTACCCACAATACTCATGGGTTACTACAAGAACCAAAAAAAGGCACAATTCAGTTTCAAGTCAAAATTCACAATTCAAGTGAAAAATGCTTTGCATTAAATTTTACTTTGTGTTTCAAAAAACTCCGAAAAAGAGATCACCTTTTTTTTCTTGCCCGGAACAAATGACCTTGAATTTTCTTTTACACAAGTGTCCGGAATAAAATCATGGTTTTATAGCGTGTGATCATGTTTTGAATCAGCCAGACCCCTTTGGAAGGAGAGCTGCAGTACGGAGCAGGTCGGAGAGGTTTTCCACAGCAGACTGGCTGCAGCGTTGGAGGGCCGCTTTTCTGTTGGAAGGAGACTACAATAAAACACACACAAATGGTTTACGTTAGGAGCCCTTCGCTTCCATGTGGGCTAACCTCAATGAAAGGATATGATTTCATTAGTTTTCTACTTTAATGCGCCTGAAGTTCATTTAGAAAAGAGAGTATCCACATTTTTTAAAAGATCAGCTATGTTTGCCATGAGCAGAAGAGAAATGCTTAGCTCTAATAATTAAGGAATTAAATCAGTGGAAGGTACTAGGTTTCAATTAAGGATAACAATTCCTGTTGTTTCTCTGGAAAGAACTGAATAAAATCAGCCATTCCCTACACTCCCTTGTCAGTCTCTAAATAGAGCATGATAAGAACGTTGCTCCTGTCTTTAGTAACAAACACACGAAGAGAGGATGGATTTAAAAGATCAAAATTAAACAACAGTCATTCTGTGTGATGTGTGTCACTGGAAATGGTGACAGAAAAAGAATGTTCAACTGAGGTTCTTAAAATGACAGTTTTTATGGCTGTGTCTCTTCATATGAGAATAAAGACTTGATTCAATCATTGCAGTCAGCTGTACGTATATATTAAGAAGAGACAGAAATATTTGCACAACTACATTATTTCCAAACAGTCAATGTATTTGCCCCCTTTTTTTGTATTTGGCTTCTTTGAGCCATCCAGATGTTTGAAAACATGCACAACATCTAAAGCTACTATAAATAAGGATCTCAATACTATATAATTTGGATTTCTTCAAATTATAACCACGAGCATGTGGTTAATATCAACTGCATCTGGTATGGAAGTGCTTAAAAGCATATACTAAGGAAAAGTGTGTCCCTTTAAAACTACCAAAGCTTTAAAAAAGGACTATTTTGCTACTAGTACACAAATTGTTCAATACTAAAGAGAGACCAATAGATGTCAAAAAAAAAGTTTGTTTGGTTTTGTTTTTTATATATTCATTTATTTGCTTTGCTGTAGAGCTATAGGAACAATTTTTATAATAACCAAATAACCAAATAAGATTAAATTAATCTCACCGAAGCTCACAAGGTGTATTAGCGTATATTTTAACTGCACTACATGGATTTGTACCTGCTATTTGTGCGCAGTAGTTGCCGTCAGAGACACAATTCTACAGTGTTTGAATTCCCCTGTTAAACTATTGCCTGCAGGGACGCTACAAACGTTATACTTTTCTCTCTACAAGAATTGCCGCTGTTTGGCGGGGGCTGTTGATCTTTTTTTCCTTTCTTTCTCTTTTTTCTTGCTTCCTGTTCCTAAGGCAAAGCACAAAAGTAGAATTTAGTTAAACGTGACGTCACGACTGTAATTACCGAAAGCGATAAGCGGCGGAGACGAGAGGCGCGGTGAAAGAATGAGTCATGCACAGTCAAAATAGATAAGACAGCGGGGTCAGAAACAGGCGGAACGAATACAATACAACCCCCCCAAAAAAAGCACTCAAAACACGATCAAATCAACAAGGATCATTTCAGATCCACTGGCCACCGCATAGGAGATTAACGGCGAAGACACGGTGGACTAAAGCAAAAGCAAATGAACGAAAGTCATGCTGAAGTGATCCGTATCGGAAGGAAGACGGCCCCTCGTGAAAAACAGCTGTCTATATTTAATCAAGGCGAATAAACAAGGAGTTTAAACAACTCATTTATAATTTAGATTTGCATATATTAAACTGCACATTTTAATCTTTTTATTAATATGCATGGGTGATATTGCATAAATATGCAGGTTTATGCAAATAGCAGACACATTTTCTGTTTGTATTTAATTTTGTTTCTCAGCTGTGGTTCGTCATTTCCATTCACGGCAACAGATTAGACCAAACATTAAGTCACAGCAGGAAGGCATGGAACTATTTCTCAATTCAATCTCCAAAGACCAGGCTACTGTACTTTAATTAAAAATGCATAAATGTGCCGAAGAACAGCTACAACTGCTGTACTTGTTAGACAAGCAACAGTCTTTCAAACCTCTTTGATCCGCAGTGTTAAATGTATATCATTCTGCAAAGCAGCTGGTTTGTACACAACAATTTGTTTGTGAATCCATCACACAGTTTTTCTCCAAAATATTTTATTCCTTTTCAGATTTTTATTAAATTCCCATACTGACAGAATGGAAGATATTTTTTTCCATCTGAGTCCCTTTTGTTGCAGGTTTTTCTTTATTGATGAACATGCTACTTTATGGAGTTTTGTGAAGAGATTTCAAGGAGGGAGCCTCCTGCTCTATTAACTCCATTGCTGATAGTTCACTTTCCACTCATACAAACTGTTTTCAGTCCTGGGCTTTCTCTGTGAAAACGTATAGAGGTTTATGCCTTCGTTGTGCGCAAGGGGGGTTTCTGCATTTTAAACAAACCAATTTATAATATCTTCTTCCTTGCTTAAGATAAAATCTGAGTTTAGCATCGAGACAGAGAGAGTACATTTGAGTGCACACCTGAGTGTGTGTTGATAATTTGTTTATTGAATATCCAGATCTTTAATAGAATACGCATTTTTGGATGTGTGCTTTAACAACTAAACTGATTCAAGTAAAGATTTATATTTGACCTGTAGTCATTTGTCATTTATGCATAGCCTATTAGTAACACACATCAGAATTCAGCCCAAATTAAATAGGTTACGGATTATTCTGCGTGAGACTACCTGTTCTACACCCTATATGAATTCACTGAATGACCACCTTAAATTGGTTAAACCTCAACAATTCATTAGTTATTGGGCCGAAATAAAAATGTAATGCTTATAATATAATTTAAATAAAAATAATGTAATGCTCATAACATAATTTATATAAATGATAACATAGATTTACTGTGATCTAGTCTACCACAAAAGATCAAGGTGGTCTTGATGTTTGACAAAGGATCAGCAGCCAGTACTGGCCTCCAATGGCACTTGTTCATTGCAGAAATTAATATTCAGAAACGCTATACGCTATGTAAATTAAACACAGAAACGTGCAAATATAATATTCTGCCGTTTAAGAGCAAAAACTTCCAAAGGTCAACGGGAAAATTTATAATCGCATAACATTCACAACAGGTTTTTTCTTCAGTAATTTAAGTCCTAAATGAAATACCTCAAGCGACCACTAACGACAGAAAACGACACCAAATCCGATCAGTAATAATAATAATGTATGTTGTAACATAATACCATTACTGTTATTTCAGTTAATTGGCACCAAAAAAAGTTTAGTTATCTTGAACCTAGAGGCAGAATTAAAACAGCCATCCTCCAGCCAGCGATAAGTCATGAATATTGCAAAGCCTTCTCCTAAGAAGCAGTGTCTCTTTAAGAGCGGAAACCTTCGCTGGAACAATCGTACAACCCCCAACAAGTCATTGAATCTGTCAATCACCGGGCGGTGCTCTTTGATGTTGGAAGCTCTCGTCTTGTCTGGAGCTCAAATGCTCTATTTGTTGCCGCCGGGGTGCATTACTTTCAGCGTGTGGTGGGCACTTCATAGCATAACAACTTTTGTTTAGTTTCATACATTCGCCCTGTCTGAGAGTACCAATCGGACAGAACAATACGAAAAGTTTTGAACATTTCTGTCCTTTGACTGGGACAAAAAAAAAACAGCGTTTACTTCTAGTTTGTCGTTCTTAGCAAAATGCCTCAGCTTAATAGCGGCGGAGGGGATGATCTTGGAGCCAACGACGAAATGATTTCTTTCAAGGATGAAGGCGAGCAAGATGAAAAAATACAACAAGAGAACGCGTTCACTGAAAGGGATTTAGCTGACCTGAAGTCGTCTTTGGTGAATGAATCGGAGATTAATCAGAATCCAAACGCCGTTGCGGGTCCCGGGGTGAGCGATTGCCGTCCTCGCTGAACTGGTCTTCACGAGATGCGTCTTGTAAAAGTTTTGTTTGTCCATTATGGGTGTGTTGTTGCAATAACTTAAACAATGTTTTTCTCATTTCTTACGGGTTTTTACAGGCGGTCCGACGCGGTCATCAAGACGAACAGAGAGTTTACTCAGACAGACACAGAGATCACCTCGACGACGGTGAGCGAACTGTCCGTGCAGATGTTTTTGGCGAGTAGTCTAATCTAAACTAATTAAACGTTACTTACGACAGCAGACGCGAGATTAAAAACTGCGGGCGATGATGTTTCGTTGTTGTTGTCCCCCCTTCAAGCAACGATTTAGGGAATTCCAGAATCTTATTTTATTTACTCAAACTCACGGAAGGTGTAAACAACGCATTACATCGTCAGGTGTGTCTGCAAGCCACATGAAAGCTGGATCTGTAATTCGCCCATTTAATGTTTCTGTAAGTTCTGAGAGTAGTTGGGCTGTCCATGCGTGACACGATTGGTGAGTAATTCTGAAGTAATTGTGACCCTAATCGGTACCCTGGGATTTCATAACACGTCATACTCTTGAATTTGTTTAAGAAACAACATATTTTTGTGGCGAGCACATTTATCATAAAATTCCAGTTAAGAGTACATGCAGTGACAATGGAAGTCGAGGCAGATTTGTCCGCGAAGCTTGTCCTTTTGTTTTTAAAACATTTGTCCAGGCGTGAGGATGCTGTTCAGTTATTGTCAGACAATGCAGAGCGAAAACAAACACAACACAACAAAACCGCGAATGAATGATGGTGTATGATGGTGTATGCGTGTTCAAATAAACAGCGATACACGCGATGCAAAACAGGTTGGTAAACCTGTGTGAGCTTAATACGACACACAGCCCAGTTGTGGCATTTCCCTACTGACAAAGTTCCTGGCATATCGGAAATAATTGAGGAAGGTCACGGATCTTTGCTTTCTCCCTAGAGGTCAACAGTACGTTGGATTTCAGCGTAATAACGCCAGTCATTGTTGTTTACACAAGCGACAAAAAAAAAACACACACAGACAGAGAGACAAACAAACAAAAACAACCCTCATCATCGTTTCTGATTTCCTGTTTCTCAGTGTCAAAACACCACGATGGGGGAATGTACAAGACGACAGCATTTTCGGGATACCCGTTTCTGATGCTGCCCGACCCGTACCTGCCGAACGGATCCGTGTCTCCATCCGTAAGTCTATCTCCGCTGAACTATGTTCGCCAAACACGCTTTCACGAAACGTGCAACTACATTTTACATATGATCGCCCCTCTTGGTATTGAAAGGCATATTGGGCCTCCGTTTTTAGTGCGCCATGGAAGGACGTGAGATGTAGGCTATGCCAGTTTCATTTTATTATTTTTTTTTACAGACGACTGTCACAAGTACTGTTTACAGAGTAACAGAAGTTAGGATCACTCGCTCGTAAAAAAAAAAAAAAAAAAAACCCAGCATTGCAAAACAAATCTGCGAATCTGTTTTGCTCTGTGTACCCTATTCTATCACTATAGACTACTATAAATTATTTCGAAATAAAACGCAGTATGTGTATTGTCGGGGCCCGCGCATACTGAACGTGTTTCTTTGGTCTTGTAACACGCAGTTGCGAGCACCTCGCGCTGGCCTGCTGGTAGGTAAACAAACAGCTCCATTGGCGAGGCCATGTGATCCCAGTCTGTTCGCACTCAAAAGCCGGAGAAGGTGTAAGGCACTATGTTAATGACTATAGCACACTTCTGTCCATCTTTTCAACCTAGTCTCCTGGTCTCCAAGTGTCAACCTAACTTGAACTCCCTCAACACTGACGGTTAACTGTTTTCGGCTGATTTAGCTAAGGGAGGTGCTACCTACCATCGAGGTGACCCCAAAGTTAAAAAAAATAATAATTCTCCATCATTTTGTTTACAGTGAATTAATTTAGCTATTTCCGTAAGTACATAATGTACACGAGGCCTACCTCAGGACGTTTTTGTCATCTTCTGAGGGCCGAGTGTCACTGGAGTGGAAATGTTCAGTGTGTCGTTTTGTTGAAAATGACAACAGGCCTAGTAAAGCAGGTGTGCTGAATATTAAACGTGAGGCCCCTTGAACACCTTCGTTCATGGGACAGGGTTCTGTCACCTTGATTCAACCAAGAGGCACATATCTCCAAATGTGTGTCTGTGCCTGAAACTGAAACATGCATTTACATTTATTCATTTTTCAATAGGTTCATTTTAGTATTTTGTGGATACACCTAATTAAAAAACTGCACTGAAAGGTCAGATCTAAAAAAGTAAAATATTTTTAGTTACATGACACAGCACCAGGTAGCTGTGTGTACCTGTTGGTTTATTTTAGTTCCTTTGTTTGCTTTGTGCAGATAAGCGGGTGTGCTATATTTAACACGGTTTGCATTTGTGTAAGCTGTCAGGAATGTGGAACCAAATTAAATATATCAATTCATTATAATGCTATTTATTTAAAATCAAAGATTTGACATTCAGACGTTATGACCCGCACGTGTTGTCATGCTGAGGGAAGTTTATCCCGGATCAAGCGGCCCTCCTCATCGCGAGAAGTCCGGAGTGTTCTTACACGTACGCGTTTGAGAAAGGCCAGGTTTATTTACCAGCGGCTCTGACAGTGTGCAGGGATAAACAGCACTTTCCTCGCAGTCCGTCTCCGTGCCTTGGGTCGGCGTAATTAAAGAGCCCGGCCGCGGGAGCTCGGGAGACTGATTACAGCGTACGAGCGCGTGTTGGGGAAACAGAGCGGGGGATTGAGAGCTCATCCTGGGTCTAACTCCAGGCTTTACCCTGGAGAAGGTGAGCCTGGCACTCTCCCGCACCCTGTCGAGAGGAATGCTTTAAATGTTTTCTTTTGTTTTTTTTGTCTGAAGTCACATATCTTTCAAAGTCCTCAACAGAGGCTAATTACATCTTTCTCTGCTTGGAATTTGTGTCCTCAATGGAAGAGTATTTATTGTGTGTGTGTGTGTGTGTGTGTGTGCATGTGTGTGTGCATGTGTGTTTTTTTGTTTTTATTTCCAAAGTAAAGGGACTTGTTACTTAAAAAAAAATCATTTCTGCTGTCTTTGCAAAGAAGAATAACTCATAGCCGAAAATACTTTTGATACCACTTTATAATACTTGATGTTGCAATGAATCCGGGGTGGATGTTTGATGTGAGAATGAGAAGTTTGGGGCATGGCTGCTTTGTGAAGGTTGTGATAATACTAGCTGTTGGATAAGAAGATTATAACATACTGTTGGGAGGCGGGACGGGACGGGGGAAGGATTCTAAAACAATATTGTCATTAAAAGATTAAAATGTATTTTATTTGTTTCAATCAATAAACCCGTAGAAACTTCTCCAAGTAGAGTGTATTGCCAAGGCGTCCCCCCCCCCCCTGGTCACTTAGATTAAGTTTATTATTTCAGATTAGCTGCCAAACATAATCGGCGTGAAATCACAGAACCCTGTTAATCTGCCACAGAAGCGCTTCAACATCTCGGAGTGATAAGAAACTAAGCTCTTCGTCCAGGGATGCAGGCCGTGTCTGTCTGTCTGTCTGGGGGATACGGGCAGGGATCACTGTGTCTGTCTGTCTGTCTGGGGGATACGGGTGGGGATCACTGTCTTGTTTCAGAACGGGGAGGGGGGGAGGGGATTTGTCAAAATCCGAGAGAGACTCAAAAATCATTTTATTTGATGAACCATTGTGCTTGGGGAGTGGTGGCCCTTTTGATGGGAAGTTGTAATTCCGTGGATTACGAGGAGACGTTTGTTTAATTTGGGGATCAGGAGGAGACGCGGGGTTTGTTTGGGAAGGCCGGGGGAGTGGGTGTCGATCGGGGGAGCGGTGTGGATGTGGGATCTCGGCCTTGGGAACGTCGGTTTTCCCTGGTTTTCCCTGGTTTTCCCCCCGCTCCTCCGGGTCTCCGGGAGAGATCAGAGGGATGTTTGCGGCCGGCTGTGTGAGGAGCTCTAACTCTAATCAGAGAAGAACAAAGGCGCTGTGATGTGGAGTATGCGGTCCTCTAAGAGGAAGATGGGCATCGACTCATCCGTCAGAGAGCGAGGGAACGAGAGAGGGAGCGAGAGAGAGAGGGAGCGAGCGAGAGAGAGAGGGAGGGAACGAGAGAGGGAGCGAGAGAGAGAGGGAGGGAGCGAGAGAGGGAGCGAGAGAGAGAGGGAGCGAGAGAGAGAGGGAGGGAGCGAGAGAGGGAGGGAGAGAGAGAGGGAGGGAGGGAGGGAGAGGGAAGGAGAGAGAGAGAGAGAATGAGAGAGGGAGGGAGGAAGAGAGAGGGAGGGAGGGAGATAGAGAGAGAGGGAGGGAGGGAGGGAGGGAGAGAGAGAGGGAGAGGGAGAGAGACTGAGACTGAGAGAGTACAAGGAAAGACTTTAAAACCTCTCAAATTCAATTTCAAAATGCTTTATTGGTATATGACATATTTTGCAACACATATCGCCAAAGCATTATAAGCAATCATAATATTGATATCTCTCCAATGCACTTTTTTTTTTCTTTTTAAAGATATTTTTTAGGCCTTTTTCAGTTTATTGGACAGTATATAGTATAGAGAGACAGGAAGAATGGGTGCGAGAGAGAGGGGAAGACATGCGACAAATGTGGGACAGTCGGATTCGAACCGCCGACATCACGGCTCGTAATGAGCTCTACAGGCTGAGCCACATTATCATTTTTAAAGAAAATAAAAAAATTCTTCAAATGACCTTCAGATGCGCATTCCATCTAAAAAGAAAGCGTTTGCAAATAATTAAATTACATTACATTACATTACATTATTGGCATTTGGCAGACGCTCTTATCCAGAGCGACGTACAACAAAGTGCATACCCATAACCAGGGATAAGTTCGCTGAAAGACCCTAGAGGGAAGTACAATTTCAACTGCTACCTGCACAACAAAGATAAGGACATGGGCAATTTTTTTTTTTTTTTTTTTTTTTTTTGAACAAACAAACAAACAAAGAGCAAAAGTGACCAAAGTTAACTATCCAAACACTGCTTACCTAGCCAACTAAAAATACCGATACACAAAGCAAGTCACAGAAACAACAATTAAGGTTCACAGGGAGGTAGGGAGGGATGGGGAGAGGTGCTGCTTGAAGAAAAATAAAGTGGGTCAAACAGGGTCAAAGTTACCCTCGTTAGTGCGTCATGTTTGTATAGATATCTTATATTTACGTTCTTTGTGGTTGGCTCCTTCATAATGTGGAGTTGTGTAGTTAGTCTGAGGAATAAAGAAAATGGATGATTGTGTGATTTTGGCGCAGAGCGGTGATTCTGCGCGGGGGTGCTCCGTGTTTGGCTGCGGGGCGGTGTGGCGGCTGCCTCAGCTGTCAGGGAAGCGCTTCGAGTCCTTCTCCTCCGCCGCCGTCTCCACCTCTGGCTGTTTGTCTGAGTGAAAGCCTGCAGGCCTCCGATTACACAACGATCTTATCGCACTTTCGACCAGCGAGCGGAAAGCCACCTAGGCGCGTATTCCATGAAGTGGCGAGGTCGACTCCCACTGCCGTCAAGGCTCCGGGGCCTTCCCCGAGAAAGAGAAAAGGGGCCCGTCGTGCGAGAGCCTGTGGAGTCCCTGTAACGCCACGCGGACTCACAGGAGGAGCCTGCTCTTCAGTCTGGTCTCCACGGTTACCGCGCCCACTCCAACCCGAGGTCTCGTCATCACACGTTAACGGCTCGATGGCGGAGGTTCACATGTCAAAGTGGGTGAAAGAGGGTCAGAGTTTTTGACTTTGACAAAAGCGGCCAGTCCAAATGATGGGGCGAGAGCTGCGATTGCATTAGCTTTTGTGATTATTAATGAATTGCTCTTATTACTATGTAATTGCGATGTACTTACACAAGTTTGAATACCAACGTGTGTCTTATTTATTTTCAGTCGGCAGTCAGCAATCAGAAATCAGAAATCAGAAATCAGGCTTGTTCTTGTGATTGTGCTCAGTATTCTCATTCACACCCTGGGCAGGAAGAGAGCCCAAGAGAAGATGGTGGCTGATCATCGCTGTTTGTGTGAGAGAAGTGTGTTTCCTTTGCTGATAGCAGGGACTTTCACTGCCCTGTGTTATTATAATAATATATTAATAATTAATAATATTTATATAGTGCCTTTCTCAAACCCAAGGATAATATATTAATAATTAATAATATTTATATAGCGCCTTTCTCAAACCCAAGGACACTTTGAAATCAATTGTAAATCCTGGAGGAACTGTCTGTGCTGGAGGAGAAAGTACACTTTCCACATCCAACACGTCCATCCTGCAGAAGAGCACAGTGTGTTTAAACGTGTATCCTATTCTGTCTGTAAACAATGTTTGGCTGGGAGTTTCCTCTGTTGTTTGTGGATTTGTGTGGACCCGCTGTTTGTTTGTGTCTGTTCGGGGGGTAGTTCGTCATCCTTTGTCGAGGTTTGGAGCCGAATGTTTACAGGAGCCACTCCCAAAGTTCCAGAGAGAAGGAAGGTCTGGCTGAGCCCGCAGGCTCACTGCGGATATCGCTCACAGAGCGGTTGTTTGGCTGAGAGCGCGACACTGAACCCCCGGGATTCAGACGCTCGTACTCGAGACACGAGCTCGGCCTGTCGTTCCCGATGCGCGTCGTCGTCGTGAGGAGCTCCTAGTGAACCTAGTGAAAATCTGAAACATTTTCTCACGCGTATTTTCCATTTCATCAATAATTTCTTTCTCTGCATCTCTCAGGTTCTTGGTCTTTAACGGAGTCTGCCCCTTTCCCTCGATGGGGGACGTGTATTGCGTGTTCGCAGATCGCAGGGCCTTGTTGCGCATTGTGAGTGGTGTTGATCCCGTCTCTGTGCAAACGGAGGGGGTAACGGGAGCCTAACGGCTGAATCCGGGCGCACGAGCCGAGCGGAGGAGACTCCGGCTCCCGGCCGCTGACCGGCCCTGATAAGGAGGCTTTTCACACTTTGTGACTCGTGGATTTGGGAGCTGCTTGGGCTGTCGATGCGGGAGGGAGCGGTGAAATGAGGATGAGGATGGGGATGGAGATGGAGATGGGGATGGGGATGGAGAGCACACAGGATGGTTTTGGGAGCATGAGGATGGGGATGGAGATGGGGATGGGGATGGGGATGGAGAGCACACAGGATGGTTTTGGGAGGATGAGGATGGGGATGGGGATGGGGATGGAGATGGGGATGGGGATGGGGATGGGGATGGAGATGGGGATGGGGATGGGGATGAAGAGCACACAGGATGGTTTTGGGAGCATGAGGATGGAGATGGGGATGGAGAGCACACAGGATGGTTTTGGGAGGATGAGGATGGGGATGGGGATGGGGATGAGGATGAGGATGAGGATGGGGATGGTGAGCACACAGGATGGTTTTGGGAGGATGAGGATGAGGATGGGGATGAGGATGGGGATGAGGATGAGGATGAGGATGGGGATGGAGAGCACACAGGATGGTTTTGGGAGGATGAGGATGAGGATGAGGATGGGGATGGAGAGCACACAGGATGGTTTTGGGAGCATGAGGATGAGGATGAGGATGGGGATGGAGAGCACACAGGATGGTTTTGGGAGCATCAGCAGGTTGAGGGGTAAGGAGAGTTAATTGAGCGATCAGGAGAACGTAGGATGGTTCTCGGAACATCTACTGGTTGATGCAGGCCAAAAAAGTGTGGAAAGGTCAGTGTTGTGGTTCAGTTTGTGCCTCTTTGTGCCAAGGCTTAGATGGATCAACAGACTTCATGAGGGGAAGTGTGTGTGTGTGTCTGTACCTGTGTGTCTCTCTGTGTGTGCATGTCTGTACCTGTGTGTCTGTCTGTGTGTGCATGTCTGTACCTGTGTGTCTGTCTGTGTGTGCATGTCTGTACCTGTGTGTCTGTGTCTGTCTGTGTGCATGCGTGTGCTTCTGTGTGCATGCGTGCCTGTGTGTGTGTCTGTGTGCATGCATGTTCGTTTGTGGGTTTGTATGGAGAAAGCCTGTGTTGCAATCAAACTTTTTTTTTCATACATTTACTACCCTCCAATGTGGCTGTACACTTCCAATGGCATCCTGTTTGTTTCCTGAAGTCAACGTGTGCAGTCTCCCCGTCTGCTGTTCATGTGCTTCACCTGTCATCCGGGCAGAAGCACTCTACCTGTGATCCAGGCAGATCCTGGTAGGGTGGCTGGTATCAAACAGGAGCCTCTGGATGACAGCAGATACACAAACACATGAGACACACACAACACACACACCTGACCCAGCAGACACACACACACACACGTGACCCAGCAGACACACACACGTGGTCTTAGCTGCAGCGTTCAAGCAGGGACAGCAGGAAATGACAGAGTGTGAATCTGAATGCAGGCGATAAGGGTCCCTCATCCCCGGCCCTTTGAAGTGGAGGGCTGCCATTCTAAACGGACGTAGAAACGCCAAAAAAGGAAAAAAAAACATACACACGCACATACATGCACACACGCACACACGCACACAGACTCTGTCATGCTCTCACACTCACACACACACACACACAAACACAACCACACACACGCTCTCACACACTCTCACTCTCTCTCTCTCACACACACTCACACACACTCACTCTCTCTCTCTCACACACACACACAAGACAACCACGCACACGCTCTCACACACTCTCACTCTCTCTCTCTCACACACACACACGCATACACACACTCTCTCTCTCACACACACACACACACACACCCATATCAGACCTGTTGAATCTCCCATCTTCAGACATTTACAGCGTGTGTGTGTTTTTCCGGCGTGTGGAGCAGGAAACGGGCGGCTGGGCGTCCCACACGTCGCTGACGGTTGGAGAGGCGGCTTTGCGCTCTCATCCCTCTGAAAAGCAGACAAACGCCGGCATCTGTTGGGCCGTTTATGGGCTCTTAAAACCTGGGAAGGGCACGGCAAACAGGTTTAACAGCAGAGCCGCGTTTACGAGGCCGCCACGTCCCACGCACGTTTCAGCCCGGCACCCCGTTCCTCAAGCGCACTTTCGGAATTACCCGCGCCTTCCTGCTTCCAGGGACGCCACGCCGACCCCCCCGGGTTGGGATCCGGGACGGTCGCAGGGAGTCCCGTGCCGGTTTCGGTCCGTCCCAGCGATCCGTTCTTCGAGTGCACTTTCGGAATGAGCAGAGGCTCCCCTCAGGAGCCGGCGCGTAGGTGACGGCGTTTCGGGTTCGGGACACGGGGGTTTGGGGAGGGGGCGGGCGTTGGGGGGTACCTCTGTGACTTACTGACTGCTCCACGCGCCGCGTGTAACGAGGGCACTGGAGCTCCAGCTCGCCCCCACGGATGTGCGCTTCTCACACTCCAGTTAATCAGCTACAGGAAGGTGCCTCGGCGCGATTTAAAAAAGCCTATTTCCTTCCAAGTGCTGCTATGCAAATAAGGACCTGGCCGGGCGTGCTTGTTAAGGTGCACTTTGTGGTACGTCGCTCTGGATAAGAGCGTCTTCCAAAGGCCAATAATGTAACGTAATCTTCACAGACACAGGCTATATGAGGCATAGCTTCCATCTGTCATTGAAATGAATCAGAGTGTACGTGGGGTGGGGTGTGGGGGGGGGATGCTTGGGTTATTAATGTGGCCCCGTTTGCGTTTCGATTCTGAACTCTGGTACTGTACTTCCTGAGCCCCAGACGGCAGTTTGACGCGGCGACTGCTCTTTAAATGAATCACTACTGTGCACACTAGCGCTAGCGGTAGCATTGGCTTAGCATTAGCGTTGGCGTAGCGCCTGCGCTTTAAAATGAATCACGGCATGCTACTGCACATGCTAACGTTAGCATTAGGTTAGCGCCTGCGCTTTAAAATGAATCACGCCATGCTACTGTGCATGCTAATGTTAGTGTAGCATGGTTAGCTCAGCTAGTTCGCTACTAAGCATGGATGGTGCAGTGAAAAGCGAAGGCTGGTAGCAGGTTATCGCGACAACACTCCCCGATGACGTAACCCTCAAATTCAAAAGAACATTGTTGCCCTTGGCTAAAGGCGAGTTTGTCTTTAGCTGACTGGTAACGCGTTCGTTCAACAAATATTTGGACAAGTGAGAGGCCGGGGTTCAAATCCCACCTCGGACTCAGGCAATTTCTCACCTGTTACATTAGCAATAGCGTTAGCTTAGCGCCTGCTCTTTAAATGAATCACGGCATGCTACTGCATGTGCTAACGTTAGCATTAGGTTAGCGCCTGCGCTTTAAAATGAATCACGGCATGCTACTGTGCATGCTAATGTTAGCAATAGCGTTAGCTTAGCGCCTGCTCTTTAAATGAATCACGGCATGCTACTGCATGTGCTAACCTTAGCATTAGGTTAGCGCCTGCGCTTTAAAATGAATCACGGCATGCTACTGCATGTGCTAATGTTAGCGTTAGCTTAGCGCCTGCTCTTTAAATCAATCACGGCACACTATTGCACGTGCGCTAGCATTAGAGAAAGTACTGCACGTGCGCTAGCATTAGAGAAAGTACTGCACGTGCGCTAGCATTAGAGAAAGTACTGCACGTGCGCTAGCATTAGAGAAAGTACTGCACGTGCGCTAGCATTAGAGAAAGTACTGCACGTGCGCTAGCATTAGAGAAAGTACTGCACGTGCGCTAGCATTAGAGAAAGTACTGTACGTGCGCTAGCATTAGAGAAAGTACTGCACGTGCGCTAGCATTAGAGAAAGTACTGCACGTGCGCTAGCATTAGAGAAAGTACTGCACGTGCGCTAGCATTAGAGAAAGTCCCTTCACCTGGTGGCCCATATGCCTCCAAAAAGTCAAATGCCTGGACTGGGGGGTTCATCGTATTACATTACATTACATTATTGGCTCTCTTATCCAGAGCGACGTACAGTTGATTAGACGGGAAACAATCCTCCCCTGGAGCAATGCAGGGTTAAGGGCCTTGCTCAAGGGCCCAACGGCTGTGCGGATCTTATTGTGGCTACACCGTGATTAGAACCACCGACCTTGCGTGTCCCAGTCATTTACCTTAACCACTACGCTACAGGCCGCCCCTGTATTCTTATTCTGTATTGATTTTAGCTGTAATTTCATTTATTTTTGTGCTCGATTGTAGTTTTGCTTTTTCTACGCTTTTATGAGTATTGTCTAAAAAAAATAACTGGTAGAACCACTTTTACGGCCACCTCTCTCTTGTACAAGAGATTTTAATCTCAACGGGACCAACTCGGTAAAAATAAAGGTAAAATGATGAATGAAATGCACATCCATAACAGCAGTTGATGAAATGGCTTGAAATGGTGGATGTGCCGGTTGGGGGTATTAATCGGCCGTGAGTGAGGGGTGAGTGAGGGGTGAGTGAGGGGTGAGTGAGGGGTGAGTGAGGGGGTGAGTGAGGGGGTGAGTGAGGGCTGAGTGAGGGGTGAGTGAGGGCTGAGTGAGGGGGTGAGTGAGGGGTGAGTGAGGGGGTGAGTGAGGGGTGAGTGAGGGGGTGAGTGAGGGGGTGAGTGAGGGGGTGAGTGAGGGGTGAGTGAGGGGTGAGTGAGGGGTGAGTGAGGGGGTGAGTGACGGGTGAGTGTGGGCTGAGTGAGGGGTGAGTGAGGGGGTGAGTGAGGGGGTGAGTGAGGGCTGAGTGAGGGGTGAGTGAGGGCTGAGTGAGGGGTGAGTGAGGGGTGAGTGAGGGGTGAGTGAGGGGTGAGTGAGGGGTGAGTGAGGGGGTGAGTGAGGGGTGAGTGAGGGTTTGAGTGAGGGCTGAGTGAGGGGTGAGTGAGGGGTGAGTGAGGGCTGAGTGAGGGGGTGAGTGAGGGGTGAGTGTGGGCTGAGTGAGGGGTGAGTGAGGGTTTGAGTGTGGGCTGAGTGAGGGGTGAGTGAGGGGTGAGTGAGGGGTGTTTCTGTGCCCTTCCCCGGCCACCGTCTGCAGTGCAGATGCAGCCCGTTCGCAGGCGCAGGGGATTATGGGTAGAGTAACGGCACAGGGGATTATGGGTAGAGTAACGGCACAGGGGATTATGGGTAGAGTAACGGCACAGGGGATTATGGGTAGAGTAACGGCGCAGGGGATTATGGGTAGAGTAACGGCACAGGGGATTATGGGTAGAGTAACGGCGCAGGGGATTATGGGTAGAGTAACGGCACAGGGGATTATGGGTAGAGTAACGGCGCAGGGGATTATGGGTAGAGTAACGGCACAGGGGATTATGGGTAGAGTAACGGCGCAGGGGATTATGGGTAGAGTAACGGCACAGGGGATTATGGGTAGAGTAACGGCGCAGGGGATTATGGGTAGAGTAACGGCATGCGACACCACGGGGGGGGGGCTCGTCCTAGGTGTGACTTCCACCCCCACTCAACCCCCCCCCCAGTGTCAGGGAGACTGTGCCGTTAGGTAGGCTTATTTGCGGATGTCCTGCTTCCAAAATGAGCCCCAGGCTCAGTGTTTGGTGAAGGGTGAAAGGGGAGCCAGGCGTTTCAAAGCTCTACGCTTGGAACTGATTTTTTTTTTTCAAGGACTAAATGAGCTCCAAATGTTAAATAAAAAAAATGTGTAAAAAAATATATTTTGAAGCACACTAACTTATCCCAGTTAGTAATCATTCTTCCAGTGAGCACATAACTCTGAAAGATAAGAGCAGAGAGCTAGCATGTCCGTCTCCACTGTGGGCCTGTTCCGCTCCGGAGCGGTGTCTTGTCACGTCTCGACGGGGAGCGCAGACGTTCTGTGCGCGACTCGCGTCCGTCCCAGCATCCTCTGCGGCCTGACGGAGCTCTTTACGGCCCGTTTGCTCTGGCGCTGCGTCCGGGACCTGGGCTACGCGTTCACCGTGTGCGCTTCAGAGCGGGCGGGGCGCTTTCATCTCTCCGGGTTTCTGCTGCAGCTGGGCCGGCTAGGTGCAGCTTCTCTGTTGTGCGGGGAGCGGGGCCCTTATTTTCCTGCTTTAGTAATTACTGTCATTTCAGAGTTAGCCTTCGGCGATCCCCGATGCCCTTCTGCACATTAGCCCCGGTCACCTTTGATTCCCCCCCCCCCCACCCCCCCCCACCCCCCCCACCCCCAGACTAAATGCCCCCCTCGAGTCCTCGGCAGACTTCAAAGACTTGCAAATCTAAAATATATCTGTAATTTTTATTCTGTCGTCTGTAAAAAGCAGACCTGCAGATGAGTGAGTCTGAGCGGGAACTGGCTGGGGAGGCCGTGACCGCGTGGACCTGACCGTGTCGACCTGACCGTGTCGACCTGACCGTGTGGACCGCGCGCGGTCCTGCCTCGCACGCGGTCCCGTTTCAGCGACGCGGCGTTCGGTGTGACGTCTCCCAGTCCCGCGCGCCCTTCTCCCGTCTGCGCGGTCTCTGTGAAAGGCGTGACCGGTGAGATTCGGTTGGAGGGAAGGCGGGCTTCACGGTACAGCCTGATCTCAGGCGCTGGGGTGTAACGCGTCTCCTGCCCTACGTTATCCGACAAAAAGCAGTCGCATTTTAGCTCTGCACTTCAGGAGATGACGAAGACGTCATACAACATTGATCAGTAGCCTCCTGGGTTGAATTCTGTCTTGGGTGTATCTGTAATAAATAAATGTGTAATAATTACATTGATGTTGACACAGTGAAACTGTGCTTCCCTATCGTGTGTACTTTAGGGTAAATGGCATCGCTGGAGTTTTAGCACACTGTGGTTTGTACCTACCTTCTGCTCCTCAGTGAAAGCTGGGTCTCGATGTCTGTACTGCACCAGGGATTTTCAATCTGACCCAGAAATGGGCCGGTGTGGGAGCAAGCTTTTGTGCCAACCGAGCAGGAGCACACCTGATTCTACTGATCAACCATTAGAGTCTTTTTAAAGGACCTTGACCAGTAGAGTCAGGCCTGCACCTGTCACCAGCCCTTTCTGGGAGAGATTGATTATCCCTGTACTAAACCCCCAGATCCCGGCAGTATGTACTAAACCCGCAGATCCCGGCAGTATGTACTAAACCCCCAGATCCCGGCAGTATGTACTAAACCCGCAGATCCCGGCAGTATGTACTAAACCCCCAGATCCCGGCAGTATGTACTAAACCCCCAGATCCCGGCAGTATATACTAAACCCGCAGATCCCGGCAGTATATACTAAACCCCCAGATCCCGGCAGTATATACTAAACCCGCAGATCCCGGCAGTATATACTAAACCCGCAGATCCCGGCAGTATATACTAAACCCCCAGATCCCGGCAGTATATACTAAACCCGCAGATCCCGGCAGTATATACTAAACCCGCAGATCCCGGCAGTATATACTAAACCCGCAGATCCTGGCAGTATATACTAAACCCCCAGATCCCGGCAGTATATACTAAACCCGCAGATCCCGGCAGTATATACTAAACCCCCAGATCCCGGCAGTATGTACTAAACCCGCAGATCCTGGCAGTATATACTAAACCCGCAGATTCCGGCAGTATATACTAAACCCGCAGATCCCGGCAGTATATACTAAACCCGCAGATCCCGGCAGTATATACTAACCCCCCCAGATCCTGGCAGTATGTACTAAACTCACAGATCCTGGCAGTATGTACTAAACCCCCAGATCCTGGCAGTATGTACTAAACCCCCAGATCCTGGCAGTATGTACTAACCCCCAGATCCTGGCAGTATATACTAACCCCCCCAGATCCTGGCAGTATGTACTAAACTCACAGATCCTGGCAGTATGTACTAAACTCACAGATCCTGGCAGTATGTACTAACCCCCCCAGATCCTGGCAGTATGTACTAACCCCCAGATCCTGGCAGTATGTACTAACCCCCCCAGATCCTGGCAGTATGTACTAAACTCACAGATCCCGGCAGTATGTACTAACCCCCAGATCTCGGGCCTGGTGCGTCGGGGCCTGGCCCAGCTGGGCTGCAGCCCTGGGCGGGTGGGTCGGGCTGGGGGGGCTGCAGGGAGAGTAGATGGGTCTCAGATGCGGAGGGATTAGGCCTGCTGTGGTCACACCCACGTGTTCCTGCCCTCTGCGGCCGGGCTCGGCTCCACCCGGTCTGGGGAGTGCTGGGGGGGGGCGGGGGGCCCTGGGGGAGGAGGGCGGGTCTGACCCTGCTGGAGAGGAAGTTGAGCCCGGAGCGCTCTCGCTGTGTGACAGGCCTCCACACGTCCCTCTGCCCGTCCCGCTTCCCAGAACAGACCTCTCTTTAACGGAGCGAGGCCGACGTTAAACATCACACTTTGAGGCCGTGCCGGTCCTGGAAGTGTTTTTATTTGGGGCTGGTGTTCGATGTGTGAGCTGCGTTTCGGGGCAGGGCAGGGCAGGGGAGTCTTTATTGGGGCTGGTGTTCGATGTGTGAGCGGCGTTTCGGGCAGGGCAGGGCAGGGGAGTCTTTATTGGGGCTGGTGTTCGATGTGTGAGCGGCGTTTCGGGCAGGGCAGGGCAGGGGAGTCTTTATTGGGGCTGGTGTTCGATGTGTGAGCGGCGTTTCGGGCAGGGCAGGGGAGTCTGGGAGACTGAGTTCACGTGTGCCGCGTACGCTGAGTGCACTGCTCCCAGTCGCAGACCCTCCGCGTTTCCCTCTTTCGGTCCGTGTGATCCGTCGGACAGCCAAAGTTACGCTTTTGTTGTTCGGTTTTTTTTTCGAGGTGGGTTTTAGTTCTGGAATCGGAATTTTCTTTTTTTCCCGCCCGCGGATGAGAGAAGTGTACGCTGGGAGTTTTGAGAAGTGGTTGGGCGAGTCTGGGGGGAACTGGGGCTCTCTATTCCCACATGAACCAAGTATGTTTGCTGTGCTCTCAGGGAAGCTCAGATTGTTTTCCCTGCTTAGAAATAAATTCATTTGTTTATTTTTCCATCTTTGCCTCCTGAGGGGAATTCAGTCCGTTTTTATAGAACCATTAAAATTAGTCTTAATCTGTTTTTTTTTTTGTTTGTTTAAAAAAAAAAAATGCAACTTGATATTCAATCTCAGTATTCCGCTGGAACGTCCAGTCAATAACAATTTCCATTGAAATATGTATTAATAACATTTGCTACAAGCAGAAGACGGCCATCTTTGTGGTGTTCAGTGAGTTGTGCTGTATATCTTTGGATTGTGTTTTTTATATTCATTTCAGGCCTTGAAGCTTTGTTCCTGAGCTTCATAAAACCAGAGCCTTATGTGCTGTTCACTTCCCTTAAACCTTCTCTCATCCTTGAAATGGGCAATGATGCGTTTCCTGTAACGATGCGTTTCCTGTAACGATGCGTTTCCTGTAACGATGCGTTTCCTGTAACGAAAATGGCGGCAAACTCTGTGAAATAATAGAAGCAGGTGTGGTTGTGGGCGGAAGGCATACAAGTCGAGCTTCTTAACGAGATTCCTCTCAGGGAAACTAGCCAAGCCCAGATAAATCTCTCTCTTCCCAGATGTAGCTTTCCGACGGCGCGTTTTGTGGAAGACGCTCCCTTGGCTCGCTCCTGTAAAGTCCAGCTTTCGTCCTTCCCGCTGGAGTCCGTGCGGCAGGTGCGGTTGTTCCCTCGGTTCGTCTTGGCAACAGGGACTGTTGGCCATCGTAGCTCCTGTGCTCATTTGTCTTCAGGAAGATGTTAAAGCAATTTGCCTCTGTGGAAATGGCACACACTAAAAAAAAAAATCCACTGGTTTTGAAAGGAGGCATCCCGGTTCTTTACCAAACCGCTGGTTCCCTTTCAGATGTTATGGAATGTGGTTTCCAGTGTGGTTTTGTTCCCCTATGATCGCCCAGAGCCAACTGGAACCCATTTCGGCTCTAAAAATAGAGGTTCACTTATGGGATTGAGAACAAGGTCTTTGTAGATATCAAACGATCAGGGGGGGGACGTGAGTTTGGGTAAAGGAAAGAGGGAAAGAAAAAACTTCAGAAAATGACATAAAGTTGTGAGCGGTTCGCATGAAAGTCGCGCACGTCCGTTTCGTTCCCGTCAGATGGGAAGTTGATTTTGGACAGGCGAGCTGGAACGAAGGGTTTTTTTGGATGTGCAGGGGGCACGTCGACGTACCACACCCAAACCCCCCCCCCCCCCACCACCCCCAGTTCTGCCTGAGCTTGTCTGATGTTGTTCCCGTAGTAGAGGGCGTTCTCAGCCATTGCACCCTGTTCTGGAGAAACCCGGGGGTTTTCAAGACCTGGCTTGATACGGTGCTAGATAATATTTTGCTTTTAGGCAAAGTAAGCAGTCGTTACACTTTAGTGGTGGGGGAAGGCTTTGCTGGGCTGTTCTCGCCATTATGTTGTGCCGTGTTATTTTCTGCTATATAATAGTGGCAAGCGCATATCCAAAGTATTCACTGCAGGTGCTAGTTAAAAAAAAAAAACTGAGGAAAATAACTTTTCTGTCAAGGCAATTACGACTGACCGTGAAGTCACGTTTCCGAGAAGCGTGGCCTGAAAGCCGGTTGGGTCCACAGACGCAGGGGCCTTGTCCTCAAATCGGTTTCAGGCACTCCTGCTATGTAATTATGTGTAGTACTTCATGCTGGTCTTCACCATAATGACCCAGCGCTGCCCACCATAATGACCCAGCGCTGCCCTTTGAAGTAAAACGGAATCCCTCGCTAATTTCTGTGAGTGTGTACAAAGGGACGAGCAGGATCCCAACGTTCTTCAGGGTCTTTACCTGTCTTACAGGTATGCTGCAGGTACGCTTTACCTGTCTTACATTTAAACATTGTTTTCTGTGAGTCAGGACTGCCATTCTGTAGTATTTCTGTTCAAGTTGAGAGGCTCGTATGTGTTAGGTGAATTAATACTGTCGTAAGGTAAGAGCTGACACACACATGCGAACTGATGCATGCACACATACTCACACACACACACACACTCCCACACACACACATACTCACACACACACACACACACATACACACACACACAAACTGATGCATGCACACATACTCACACACACACTCCCACACACGCACATGCCAACTGATACATGCACACATACTGTCACGCACACACACACACACATACACACACACACAAACTGATGCATGCACATATACTCACACACACACTCCCACACACACACATGCCAACTGATACATGCACACATATGCACACATACTCTCACACGCGCACACACACACACACACACACATACACACACACACACACAAACTGATGCATGCACACATACTCACACACACACTCCCACACACATACATGCGAACTGATGCATGCACACATACTCTCACACGCACACACACACACACATACACACACACACAAACTGATGCATGCACATATACTCACACACACACTCCCACACACACACATGCCAACTGATACATGCACACATACTCTCACACGCGCACACACACACACACACAAACTGATACATGCACACATACTCTCACGCACACACACACACACATACACACACACACAAACTGATGCATGCACACACACTCACCCCCCCCCCCTGTAATCTCGCTGCCTGGGTGAAATAAGGTGTGCTCACAGTAGCACTTGATAATCAGAGACCGATTAACAACAAGCCGTGTTATTGTTTTGTCTGGAGGGCATACCCTCCGGTAGCTTACACATAAAGTTCATGTGTGGGTCAGGCTACCATGTAGCCTGGAGGCCATGCATTTCAAACGCCACCTCACCTCATCTGTCATGCAGAGATATTATGGCTTCTCTGCCATTGGAGACAAAATAATAACAAGGAGGAAGTCGCCTGCAAGGTATGCAAGCATCAACAGCCCGACTAACCCCCTGGGTAACCCTGTGCTCCCCTCCTGTGCACATCGGTCAGTTCACTTCAGTTTGGGTACGCCATGTCATTGTTGGGTATTATTGATGCACTCGTGCATTATAATGTAATAATGCATGCAATGTAATAAAACTTTGGTTTGAAAGAAACGCACACACACGCACACGCACACGCATACGCACACGCACACACACCCTTGCACAAAACCACACGTGCTTGTGCCCTTCAACATAATCACACACACAGGAACTGGTCACACAAGCAAACAAGGTGATATAGTATCGTGCAGATCTCATACCCGAGAGAGAGAGAGAAAGAAAGAGAGAGAGAGACAGACAGACAGACAGACAGAGAGAGACAGAGCCAGAGAGAGACAGAGAGACGGAGACAGAGAGACGGAGACAGAGATACGGAGACAGAGAGAGAGAGAGAGAGAGAGAGAGAGAGAGAGAGAGAGAGAGAGAGAGAGAGAGAGGGAAAGACAGAGCCAGAGAGAGAGACAGACAGACAGAGAGACAGACAGACAGACAGACAGACAGACAGAGAGACAGACAGACAGAGAGAGACAGACAGAGAGAGAGAGAGTGAGACAGAGAGAGCAGTAACTCGTACCTGTGTCGGGCGTTATCTGATTTGTGGCGGGGGGAAGTAAACACCCTGAGGCTGGAGGCTCTGCAGCCGGAAGGGAGGCGGCTGTAAACAATGCAGCTGAAGCACTGAACCACGCGCACCTGGCAACCACCAGCAACATCATCACACACTCACACACACCCTGTACTCACACACACACTCACACACAGCACTCACACACACTCTGTACTCACACACACCCTGTACTCACACACACACTCACACACAGCACTCACACATACCCTGTACTCACACACAGCACTCACACACACACTCTGTACTCACACACACAGCACTCACACACACCCTGTACTCACACACAGCACTCACACACACTCTGTACTCACACACAGCACTCACACACACCCTGTACTCACACACAGCACTCACACACACCCTGTACTCACACACACCCTGTACTCACACACAGCACTCACACACACTCTGTACTCACACACACACACTCACACACACCCTGTACTCACACACACTCTGTACTCACACACAGCACTCACACACACCCTGTACTCACACACACTCTGTACTCACACACAGCACTCACACACACTCTGTACTCACACACACACTCACACCCTGTACTCACACACACCCTGTACTCACACACAGCACTCACACACACTCTGTACTCACACACAGCACTCACACACACACTCTGTACTCACACACAGCACTCACACACACCCTGTACTCACACACAGCACTCACACACACTCTGTACTCACACACAGCACTCACACACACTCTGTACTCACACACAGCACTCACACACACCCTGTACTCACACACAGCACTCACACACACCCTGTACTCACACACAGCACTCACACACACCCTGTACTCACACACAGCACTCACACACACTCTGTACTCACACACACCCTGTACTCACACACACACTCACACACACCCTGTACTCACACACAGCACTCACACACACTCTGTACTCACACCCTGCACACACACACACTCTGTACTCACACACAGCACTCACACACACTCTGTACTCACACACAGCACTCACACATACCCTGTACTCACACACAGCACTCACACACACTCTGTACTCACACACAGCACTCACACACACCCTGTACTCACACACAGCACTCACACACACTCTGTACTCACACACAGCACTCACACACACCCTGTACTCACACCCAGCACTCACACACACTCTGTACTCACACACACTCTGTACTCACACACACCCTGTACTCACACACACTCTGTACTCACACACACTCACACACACCCTGTACTCACACACACAGCACTCACACACACCTTGTACTCACACACACTCACACACACCCTGTACTCACACACACAGCACTCACACACACCCTGCACACACACACACTCTGTACTCACACACACCCTGCACTCACACACACTCTGTACTCACACACACAGCACTCACACACACCCTGCACTCACACACACTCTGTACTCACACACACACTCTGTACTCACACACACCCTGCACTCACACACACCTTGTACTCACACACACTCACACACACCCTGTACTCACACACACAGCACTCACACACACCTTGTACTCACACACACTCACACACACCCTGTACTCACACACACTCTGTACTCACACACACACTCTGTACTCACACACA
>NC_083766.1:3557643-3570143 GCF_963514075.1 Conger conger | reverse complement strand
GAGGTACTTGAGACGTTAAGACTAAAACCGCCGTTCAGGCAGATGCCTTTTGTTGTGCATAGCACATCGTCGTTTTGATCGCGTGGATTCGGCAGGTAGAAGCCAAGCTGATAACAAATCACAGATCACACCTTCCGGGCCAGTTGACTGCTAGTTATCCGTTTTGATTTGGTCTTGGCCTGACGAGGTTCTTGTTTACTTGTTAACCTTTAAAAAAAAAGGGACCTTTTAGGTAATTTCTACTGTATACAGTTAATACACTGTATCCTCATATCTGAGGAAGAAACACTCCTGATTGGCTCATCCTAATATTTCTTTCATTGTAATTGCAAAGTCATTCAATGCTTTTTAATGCATTTTATTATGCATAAAATGGCATAATACTTTCATACTTTTATCTGTACATTTTACAGCCGTAACATCTGTCGTAACATTTACTGATAAAAGCGTGACAGTTTTATATCATTTGACGTCATCTGTTGTGCCATCTTGTGACAGCTGCTATGTCATGTGTATGATGGTGTTATGTCCTGTGTATGACAGTGTTATGTCATGCATATGTGGAGCAATACCTCTTCTTTTATTCAAGCTTCCGGGAAAGTTTAGCTTTCAGCGGCGTCAAAAAAAGGACAGAAACGTGACAGTGGGCTTTCGGGGGCTGCTGTTGTGGCTGGAGGGGGGGTTTAGGTGAAGGTGAGAACAACACTGGCTGTCTTTCAGCAGCGATGTTTATTCAAAATAAGTGTTCATGTGAGCTTGTAACCTGTGCTGCTACAGACCCACACCGGGGGCAGTGTTCTGTGCCTGGTAGTTTAATACTTCAGCCGTTACCAACTCCACCCATTGGACTTGATTGATAGCTTTCTTTTTACATTTCTGTATCTCTCTACCTTTACTGTCCACAGTGCAGGCCAGTGGAGGATGGGCTCCCCCTCTATAGCCGGATTCCTCCAGAGATTTCCTCCCATTCACCTTGTGCTATCTGGGGGCTCAGAGCTGATATTTCCCTTTTTTTTCTTTCCATCTGCGGTGAAATTAAAATTAGAATTGAAATGCCAATCAACAGATTTTTGTGTAGCCACAATAAGACCCGCACAGCCGTCGGGCCCTTGAGCAAGGCCCTTAACCCTGCATTGCTCCAGGGGAGGATTGTCTCCTGCTTAGTCTAATCAACTGTACGTCGCTCTGGGTAAGAGCGTCTGCCAAATGCCATTAATGTAATGTAATCTCTGCTCCAGCTTGTTGTGATTTGGGACTTGCTCCAGTCGTTGTAGGGGAGCGATCAATCGCATGTGTTTGCGGTCAGAGGGTGTGTCCTGGTTCAAATCGTGTGTACTACCCCGCGCTGCTATGGCAACACAATGTGGCAATGACAGCCATCGTGCAGGCATGGTCACTGCTGAGGTCTGCAAGACCCCCGTTAATACTCAAGGTTTTTTCTGTGGCGGTTAAGATCCTCAGCGGGGTAACGCGTGTTACAGTAAGTGTTTGTGAAGTCGGTGACGCGTGGATATTAAAGGGTCCCCCACACGATCCCGGACAGCGGCCAAGGAATGAGAAATCCCCACCGTCGCGTGAAGCAACTCGTCAGAACCGCTCTGCGAACGCATCGCTCATTTAAAGACCGTCAGCTGCTTTTCTTTACCGAAACCCAACGACAGAGCGAACGAGAACAGCATGAGCCACCGCGCCCTCCAGGCGTACGGTTTACCAACACGCACGCACCCCATTTCAGGACCCCACTTTCATACGGTTTACCAACACGCACACACGCCATGTCAGTGATATCGCTTCCTCACACCTGAGCTTCCAGCCCTGCCGTATTGGAGCCGGGCGGGGTGGTGGGGGGGTGGGGGGGTAGCGGGTGGCGGGGTGGTTAGGGCGGAGGGGGTTGGGGTAAATTGGAATGGTTGGTGGCTTCATAGCCTGTCCTGAGGTCTGTTTCTGTAAGACTCATTTATGATGACACGCTTATTGCTCAGGGAATGATTCTCCCTTGCGGCAGAACTCTCTGTTTCGTGACAATCAGATGTCTGTAAAGTCATCTCTGCTCAGAATCAGCCTAAACTACAAACCCTGCCTACGTCAGTGACTGTCAGACCTCCATAAAGGCCTGTCACCCCACAATGAGCCTAAAATACAAACCCCAGCACTGTCAGTGACAGTCATCTAAACTACAAACCCCAGCAGCGTCAGTGACCATCCTCTAAACTACAAACCCCAGCAGCGTCAGTGACCATCCTCTAAACTACAAACCCCAGCAGCATCAGTGACAGTCACCTAAACTACAAACCCCAGCAGCATCAGTGACAGTCACCTAAACTACAAACCCCAGCAGCATCAGTGACAGTCACCTAAACTACAAACCCCAGCAGCATCAGTGACAGTCACCTAAACTACAAACCCCAGCAGCATCAGTGACAGTCACCTAAACTACAAACCCCAGCAGCATCAGTGACAGTCACCTAAACTACAAACCCCAGCAGCATCAGTGACAGTCACATAAACTACAAACCCCAGCAGCATCAGTGACAGTCACCTAAACTACAAACCCCAGCAGCATCAGTGACAGTCACCTAAACTACAAACCCCAGCAGCATCCGTGTGTTAGCAGGGTGAACGGGGCTATGTGCTTCTGAATCCTTCTTAGCTCCATAAGCCTTTTCAGCGCTCACCAAATGCTCATGGTATTCCATCTGAGCTATTTCACACCTTCTCCCTTGAGTTGAATCCTGTTAAATAATGTATTGTTTACTTGTAGTTTCAATCAATTGTGTCTTGGTTAATACGCTGCAGATGCATACGCCGTCGCGTTTTGTATCACAAACGTACCCTTGCGGCGACTCCATCAGTTACAAAATGGCCACCGGGCCACTTTGAGGGATGTAAATGAGCTGAGGCTAGTCCTCATTTGACATTGGCCAGGAGCTTTTTTTTTCTCTTCCTGTTAGATTTAGGAGTTGTTTGATCGACTTTGCCTTTCGCTGTGTAAACATGGGGCCGGGGGGGGGCAGGGGGGGGCAGGGGGGGGGCGGGGGGGGTTACCCTGCGCTCGCGTGCGTTCGGGGGGGGCGTCCCACTGCCAGACGTGTCACACCACTGCACAGAAGCGTTGGCCGTTGCCGTGGATACGTTTCCCGCACGGCGCGGATTCCAGCGCAGGCCCCCCCGTGCCCTAACGCCCCCCTCCCGGACAGCCGTAACCATGGGAACGGCATGGCCGGCCCCTGATTGGGCGGGGTGTGGGGGGCTCAGCAGGGGGGCAGTCCTCGCGTGTCGGGGGCATCTCTGCCGGTATCGCCCCAGCCAGAGGGGCAAATTAATCAAACAGAATAAATTATCACATGAAAGCAGTGCACTTCTCCCTGCTGCATGAACTATGTTCACACTTTACTTTCATCACATGGACCTGCACTCTCTTCAGTAAATATGTATGTTAGGCACGCGCACACACACACACACACAGACTCACACACACACACAGACTCAGACACACACACACACACACACAGACTCACACACACACACACACACACAGACTCAGACACACACACACACACACACAGACTCACAGACCCAGAAACACACACACACACACACACACACACAGACTCAGACACACACACACACACACACAGACTCACACACACACACGCACACACACACACACACAGACTCACACACACACACACACACACACACACACACACACACACACAGACTCAGACACACACACACACACACACACAGACTCACAGACTCAGAAACACACACACACACACAGACTCACAGACTCACAGACTCAGAAACACACAGACACACACACACAGACTCACACACACACACACACACACAGACTCACACACACACACACACACACACAGACTCAGACACACACACACACACACACAGACTCAGAAACACACACACACACAGACTCAGACACACACACACACACACACACACAGAGACTCAGACACACACACTCACACACACACAGACTCAGACACACACACACACACACACACACACGTTTACTTTCATGGAAAATGGTCAGCAGTGCTTTGACTTATTGTGTTTTTACTGATTTAACTGTAACAGTGTCATAATAAGATAATAACACTGAGCAGATTATTTAAGTGACAGCAGCATTCTCCTGTCTGGGGCAGTTTCTGTGTCCTTGGGGGGGTGGGGGCGGGGGCAGATAGACCCTTCAGCCCACTCCTTTTCCCCAGGGAGAGGGGCACCTGATACCTGAACACTTGACCAGGTAAAGGTGTGCCTGTGATTGGCAGGTGTCTGGCCTGCTGTATGAGGTCACCATCACATAAACCTCATACAACAGAGTGTGTGTGTGTGGGGGGGGGGGTTTTAGAGCATAATTACCATCAGATGAGTGAGCAACGAAAAGTTGAAACGACTTGCATGAGTATCCACAAATACACCGAGGGCCTGAAAACCTTGCCCCTCCCTCAGGAGCTTCAAAGGGTCAAAGGGTAACCTCTTTCACCTTTAACCCTTTGGAGAGCAGTTTTTCTGGAATGTTCTTCTCTTTTTTTTATTTTTATTTTTTATTCTATGTCAGTGTTCTAGAGCTCCACTGCTTTTGGTCACCAGTAGCGGCTGTGACATCAGCATTAGAATGTTCAGTTGAGGACATTCTACCGACGTGATTGTGACCTCACACCTTAAAGGGTTAAGTGCTTTCCCATGTTTCATTGAGCAGTGGAGGGAGTACTTGTGGAATTCGGGGTTAAGTGTTGTGTTGGTGTTCTGGCTCAAGTGTTGGTGCTTCTGTGTGAATACACGGCCTTGTCTTTCACCGCTGACACCCGGTCCAGGCGGTCTGGGCCAATGAGGGCAGCTCATGCACCATAGAGAGGCTGATGTGAGCCAATCTTTTCCATGGTTGACAGTAGGCCTGATGGCAAATTTCTTTAAAATATAGTCTGACAAACTACGGTAAAAATCGTCCATTATCATTAAAATATCTTCCTTTGGCTAATCTTTATTGAGTATTTGATTTATTTATGTATTTATTTTGGTTGGATGATTTTATCATCGTCTAGTTAACGCGCTGAAATATGTGCTCGTGGACCGCTAGAATCAGAAGAGAAAGAAAATGTGTAAAACGGGTATTTGTACAGACTTCCCCCACTGTCTGTCACTCCCCCAGTGAACTCCCTGTCTGTGCGGTGACTCAGGTCTGTGGTCGGTTCTGACAGAAAAACACAGTAAACCGAACTAAACATTCACAGACAGAGGGCGGCTCTTTTCTGACGTCTGTAGTAAACAATGACGATAACGTTGGTTGCCCGGTTCCAGAAAGCCGTGGCCCTATACTTTAGCAGCTTAACCTCAGGACAAATAAAAGACACATTTGTCATACTCCGCACAATCTAAGGACGACCATTTCCTCTGCTTCGCTCATATAAAAAAGTCTTACTGTACGCACCATGTTTCCTGTGACTGAATAAGCACCCAGTAAATAAAGTCATTAAAACTAAATGTGCTTAGCCGTACATAGTCAGTATAGCTGGACTGTGTAATCACCGTTAACCCTTTGAAGACCATGTTTTTTGGAATGTTGTCTTTTTCCAACATTCTAAGTCAGCGATGCAACATTCTAAAACTGTGATGCAGCACAAAACAGGAGCAGGATTATTATTTTTGATACATGGTTAGCGGCCCTGCGATGGTCTGATCAGGATAAGCTGGTTAAGATAATGGATGGATGGATGGATGGATGGATGGATGGATGGATGGATGGTTAGCGCTTAATTGTCAGAGTTCTTTCTGGCTGTGGATCTGACATTAGTTTCTGGTAACAGCCCGAGTTGTACCTGGATCTGGTTCTGGTTTTGGTTCTGGCTCCTGTCCCAAGGACGTTGAAAAGGATCTGATCATTGGAACCGTCTTGGCGATGGTCAGTTTTCTTGTAGATGTTTCATGAAGGATCAACGAGGAGGCCAAACATGAGTGATCCATTTTTAATCCGTAGACATGCGGCAGCACGCCTGCAATCCCTGGCCCGAGTCAATTTCCATGAAAATAAGGTCCGTGTTTGAGAACCTCTGCGGTAAAGGTCGATGACAGGACCTCGCGAATGTCAAAGCAGGGCCCTTCGTCCCACGAAGCTGAGTGTGGTCTGCAAGGAGAAGGTCAACGAATAGCGTAACATTCAGAAGGTTCATTATATGCTGACAATGCTAACATGAGCCCTGCCAGGAGACTCATCCTTGTTCCTGAAGACGTCTTTCTCGGCTAGCTGTGCAGGTGTTGTGTTGTTGTGGTACGGGCACGCAAGCTTTGATGGCTTTAGTTCAGGATGTGGCAACGTGATCTGCTCAGGGACTACAGGTGAAGATGAGCTCACTGGTTAACTCCACTGAGTGCAAGCTGAAATGTTGATTAGTGTGCGTTGTTCCAGTCAAACAAACACTGAAATATCAAATGTGTCATTGTTTTGCATTCAAATCTACGCTCGATTGATCTTACCTGGTGCGCTTGAACCAACCGAGAGGCCCAGGAGGCGGGATTTGCACTTTGAGAGTATTTCATTGGACCAGGATACTATTATGGATTTGAGCCAGGTCTGCGAAAAAACGAACAAATGAATGAATAAATAAATAAATAAATAAATAAATGTGTCATTGCTGCAGCAGCCATGTACAGGGTGAGGCTGGGAGTTGGTGTTGAATCCAGGATAGCGTCACATTACTGGTAATTAGCTGGCGCTTTTATCCAAAGCGACTTACAGTTGATTAGACTAAGCAGGGGACAAGCCTCCCCTGGAGCAACGCAGGGTTAAGGGCCTTGCTCAAGGGCCCAACGGCTGTGCGGATCCTATCGTGGCTACACCGGGATTAGAACCACCGACCTGCCGGGTCCCAGTCATTTGTACTTTAGCCACAAGGCTACAGCCTCCTGTTAGCAGAAGTCGGCCATTTTGTTCACGGTACAGCGATCGGGTACTTCCTGTGTGCGACGGAACATGCGCCTGCTACCGACGGTTGCCGTGGCAGCCGCTAGTCGCCGCCCGATCTCTGGCAGAACGGCGTTAAGAGCACAACTGGCGCAGAGTGTCGAAGATGAACCCTCTGAGAGAGCCAGGGCTCTCCGACAGACAGGTCGCCCCGGGCTGTGTGTCTGCCCGGGAGATTAACACAGGTCTCCCCAGGCTGTGTGTCTGCCCGGGAGAGTAACACAGGTCTCCCCGGGCTGTGTGTCTGCCCGGGAGAGTAACACAGGTCTCCCCAGGCTGTGTGTCTGCCCGGGAGATTAACACAGGTCTCCCCAGGCTGTGTGTCTGCCCGGGAGATTAACACAGGTCTCCCCAGGCTGTGTGTCTGCCCGGGAGAGTAACACAGGTCTCCCCAGGCTGTGTGTCTGCCCGGGAGATTAACACAGGTCTCCCCAGGCTGTGTGTCTGCCCGGGAGAGTAACACAGGTCTCCCCAGGCTGTGTGTCTGCCCGGGAGATTAACACAGGTCTCCCCAGGCTGTGTGTCTGCCCGGGAGAGTAACACAGGTCTCCCCAGGATGTGTGTCTGCCCGGGAGATTAACACAGGTCTCCCCGGGCTGTGTGTCTGCCCGGGAGAGTAACACAGGTCTGCCCAGGTTCCTCCTCCTCTGGCCACATGAGCGCTAGGAGTTTTGTTTATCTCAAAGCAAAAACAGCAGTGGCTGCCCTTTAGATAACACGTAAATGAAAGCCATTCAAAGACCTGATTGTTTGTAATCATGGGTGATCTTAGGCCACTTATCCCCAGCCCTGGAGGAAATATTGAGGCTCAGTGATATAGAGTAATCCATACTGGGTCCATGGTGTGTTCACTACTAGATCTATGGTATGCATCAAACAGATTTCCCCCTTGGGGTTCAATAAAACGCATGTGGATCTATCTATATAGATAGCCAGTACTGGTCTCAATACTGTGGTTCATGTTTTTGTGTAATCGGTGTGGTAGATGAGCTGTGACTGGTCAGCTGAATGTGAAGGATGAGCTGTGACTGGTCAGCTGAGTTTGACCTGTGGTTCACACAGTCAGTGTTTCCACTGGGAAGTGAGTACCGATGGACTGTTATTCACTTTGTGAAACGGGATGTGTACAGGAGTTTCTGTGGGTATTAATGTGTGTGTGTGTGTGTGTGTGTGTGTGTGTGTATGTAGGTGTGTGTGTGTGTGTGTGTGTGTGAGTGTGTGTGTGAGCGTGTGTTTGTGTGTGTGTTTGTGTGAGTGTGTGTGTGAGCGTGTGTTTGTGTGAGCGTGTGTGAGTGAGAGTGTGAGAGTGTGTGTGTGAACATGTTCCTGACTCTGTGTGTGTGTGTGTGTGTGTGTGTGTGTGTGTGTGTGTGTGTGTGTGGTAGAGCAGCACTCCTTCAGAACCATCTCTCTCTTTCTCCTCTTTGATCTTCCTGCCATTTAATAAAGACTCTTAGTGGCCTGGAGAGAGAAGGAGAGGAGACACTTTGGGATGACCGCGCCCCTTTTCCCACCCAGAGACCCCCTCCCCCTCCAGTTGTCCCATCTCACCTCCATAAGTGCCCGCTTGGCCCAGACCCTGTCTTTCATATCTCAGACCTTTTTTTTTTTCTTTTCTTTTTTTTTTTTTCCCCTCCTTCCTTCTGGGTTTTTTATTTTTGTGGCTTCTGACAGAGAATCCAGATCTGATTTGCATTAATTTCATTATGAATAATGAAACTCAGAAATGTGGCATTTAGACTCTCTTAACAAGGTGAGCTATTTCTCATTTTGGCCAAAATTTGTAGGTCTCTGAAATAATGTGCAAGCGGAAACCCGAAGCCAAAGAGCGACACTTTCGCTATGATTGGCTTTTTGCCGTTTTTAATGTTTTCTTGGCGTCGATTGGAAATTTATCTCGAGAGTCGAGGGACAACTGAATTTGAGGGGATCTTTTAGAAATTTTTTATGGTGTTTTTTTCCCCCCTCTGTTTCCGGCAAGGGGAAGAACAGGGTTTGCGTTTTGCTGTTCTAAGAGGCAAACCTCAGAGTCACACGTTCCCTGCGGTGCTCTATCTCCTTCGTAAAAGGAGGTCAGTAAATATCAGCACGTGGAGACCTGACCTTTCTCCAGCACAAGAAGCCAACGTGCCCATCAAAGATTAGCTGCATTTTAAAGATTATCATGCCTCTCTGGTTAGGTTTGTTTTCTTTCATGATGTATAATGATTTTTTTTTTCTTTTCTCAGAGTCGAGAGTTTTGGTGTTGTTGTTCTATCCTTGGGCAGGGAGTTTGTTTTGATTCTTTTGGTTTTGTGTTTGTTTCATGAGCGTATTGTTCTGATGGCCACAAAGAATGGGAAGTGTTCTTCTATGGTATTCATGACATTTGCGGCAGACACATTTCTCAGAATTATTAGTAAATATTTCCACCTTGTATTTGTTGGAGAATATAAATAATAGCATCATCATTTCAGCAGTTTATGTATATCTGTGACTGTCTTGGTGGGAACTTTTTTGTTTCATGCCATACATTGCGGGCAAAACCGTGTATTAATTTCGCACACTCTGTACTTTACATGATGTTCTGCAAGTTATTTCAAACATAACTTTTATAGAATACAGTCTAACTCTATTTCTACCAGGGGCGGCTTCAGGTGAAGTAGTCGACATACAAGAAATTAAATGACGTTAAGAAAGTAAAGTGTCAGAAATAAAGAAACGGAAGGTTGATTGTTAATGCCGGACAGAGAGCCTCAGCGTGACGGACGCTAACGCAGCTCCGGTGAGGCGAGAGGGTCTCGCTCCGTCCCCAGAGCTCATGGGATTTACAGCCCAATCTGAGGCGCTCCAGGGCGGTGACCTCTGGCAGGGGTCAGGGGTCAGGGGTCAGGGGGAGGGCTGTCCGTTAGCCTGTGCTCAGATGACGGACACACCAGCCCGTCTCACTGCTGTCCCCAGAGGCCCCGCCCCCTCCGTCTTCCCACCAATCACAGGCTGCCGCGCCCGCCGTTGTGTGGTTGGGTGGGGTGGGGTGGGGTGGGGTGGGGCGAGAGAGGGGGTTCAAAGCAGCGTTTTTCTTTTTTTTTTTCTGTAAACATGTCTGCATTGTTATGTCTGCTGGCGCTTTGATGTTCCCCCGAAACCTCCAGCTAAGCGCCGCTCCTTCTCCTGACCTGGGATGTTTCCGGAATCATTTCCAGATTGCGCTCCCGGATTGGCTCGGAGGCTGCGGTGCGATGGGGGACAGGACGTGGGCGCTGATTGGGCCCCGGCGTCCCGTGTGCGGGGGGTTTGGTGGGCCCCGTGCATCCAGGGTAGAGGTGTGTGGGGGGGGATTGGGGGGTTTGGTGGGCCATGTGCATCCAGGGTAGAGGTGTGTGGGGGGGGTTGGGGGTTTGGTTGGCCACGTGCATCCAGGGTAGAGGTGAACTGACAGTGGAAATTCAGCGTCTCTTGGTTTCGGTCGAGCAGGAAGTGGGCCAAACTCTCACTTACGGTAACAGCCGGCACAGTCATACTGAGCGCGCTCAGAATGCCTTTCACCCCACTGCTTCTTCTTTCTTTTCTTTTCTCGTCTTCCTGCAACCAAAAAAGTGGCTGATCAAAGGAAACCTGAAAGCAAGCAGGTAATTCTGAAAGTGATGGTGACGCCCCCCCCCCCCCCCCCCCCCCCCCCCCACCTGAAGTAGGCAGGGATTGGTAAACTTAAATCTCGCCCCTCATCAAACCCAATCCCCCCCTCCCCCCCCCCCAGGGTCGGTCCTCCTGGTCTGCGTCTTGGAGTGTGGGCAGCGTTTGAGTGTCGTCTGACGCATGCAGGGGATCCCACAGACTGATGCTGAAACCACAGAGGCAGAGGGAGGCGGGCAGCCGCAGGGCGTTTGCGCTCTCCTGGGCTTACAGGACAGGGAGACGGAGAGGGGCACCCCCACACCCCCCTGTCTGTCACTGAGGCTGCGCCCCCATATCGGGGCCATGCGGGAGGCCATTTTGTGGACGGACCTGGCTCTCCGGGATGGAGCGTGGCACTCATGGATGTTGACTGGGCTGACTGTGTGGTTTCATTTAGGGTGAAATGTTGATCGAATAGAGCTTTGCGTAAAATTTCTACGTTTGTAAAATGCATATAATAAAAATGTTGAGATTGATCAACATTTTAGTAGAGAGTAGAGTGCTCCTTTGCTTGTGCGTGCAAGCGTGTGTGTGCGCGTGTGTGTGTGTGTGTGTGTGTGTGTGTGTGTGCGCGTGTTTGTGATTCCCTCTCCCCAAAGTGAATCTGAAAGGATTTTTAAAATCTTTTGCGTGAAATACATCTTTACCATCAAAACTAAAAACAGGTTTTGAAGGTTTTCTTCCACCGCTGGCTTTTATGTCGCCATCAAGATGGCCGCCGAATTACCCCGCCTTGTCCTTTACACCGGAACAGAGTGAGACAATCGACTAAATATGCCTAACATGACAACGATGAAATGGGAGATTAAAGACCATATACTCAAAGCCCTGGCGTGTTCTAAAGAGCAGCTCTCATTTCCGCTACAGAACAGCTACTTGCGCCGGGAAAACCAAAGAATACATTAGAAGTAAAGTGTTTCATCTCCATACGAAATGAAGCGCGGGGGGGTAAGTGGTCAAGGCCTGGTCCCCGGGCCGGTGAGCTCAGGCTATCGCTAATTTCCCCCCGTCTTTCAAATCCCGTTAACTCTTTTATCTGACGCTACATTCTTGTTCAAACGGACGCGGGATAAAAGCGAATAACAATATGCTAATAGATTTCCTTTTAGAGCAGATTAGATTTAAGGCGCGGCGTGGTCGGCGCGTTCTCCGTATACCTTAAAAGCTCCGATATCTAATTGCAGTTTGTCTTTGATCCCCGTACCTATTAAAAATCTGGCCCAAGTTAGAAGAAAGTGCAAGGCCTACACACACCTGTTCTGTGTGTGTGTGTGTGTGTGTGTGTCTTTCAAAGCTACACAAACATAATTACCTAGTTTTGAGGGGGGGGGTGGGTGGGATGGGGTAATTAAAGGGAGTTTGGTAATTATACCGTCAGTGAGCGTCCTCTTTCAGTGCCTGCACGTCTGTAAAGGAACATGCACTTGCTGAACCACTTCAAGGCCCGCTGATCGCTTTTAGGAAGGGAAAGACGTCAGCGAACATTACACCGAGTCCTGCAGCTATAATTTTGGAAGGAAATGGCAAATAAAGCTTGCCGCTCGAAGCCGAGTTTATCTTCCTGGAGGGTCTCTCCCTTCGTTCGTTCTCTCTTTCTTTCTTCTCTCTTTCCGTCGTGGTGAAATGTTCTGTTCCTCTGCCGTGTCTGCTTGGATGTAGAAGGGGCCTCGTGTTGCTCAGGTCCCGTCTGTGCTCCACAGTTTGGGTTGTGGGGGGGGGGGGGGGGGTTGTCTGAGATGTGGCTTAGTTTGTGTAAAAGTCTCCCAACAGCCTAAATAATGGCATTGTTTCCCTTAGCAACAGGGTGAAGCGTAGGTCTTGCTGGAAGGTGGCAGAAATGTTCTGGGCGGTTGTGTTGACG
>NC_083766.1:3547643-3552643 GCF_963514075.1 Conger conger | reverse complement strand
GATGTTACTACCATGACCTGAGAAACATGAAACTGTATTTTTTTTTAACAGTTGCGTTTTCTTTTTCAGTCAAATAATGCAAAAAATATATATATATAAAAAAATAAACCGCCATGTCTGTTTATTTTCAGTTCATTTCAGTTCTGCTTAAGATTTCTACTGCTTCATTCAGGAACCAACTGTTGTTAATTTGTTCGGCGTAGTTGGGTCTTTAATCGCCTGCAGTTTTGAGCACTCGTCGGGTTTTTACACTTATTTCATTAAAACATCAAAGAACACTGAACACTGTGTACGCTGAGCTCCTTTGTGCTAACGCCCTTACACACACACGCACACGCACACACACACGCACACACACACACGCCCTTACATACACACACACACACACACACACACACGCACGCACACTCTCTCACACACACACACACACACACACACACACAGACACACACACACACACACACTCTCACTCACACACACACACACGCCCTTACACACACACACACACACACACACACACACACACACACTCTCTCACACACACACACACACACGCCCTTACACACACACACACACACACACATAACGCCCTTACACACACACACACACACACACACACATAACGCCCTTACACACACACACACACACACACACACACACACACTAGTGCTAGTGGAGAACGCCTTTAGCGTATGAATCAAACACACAGCCATGTACTGTGGATGTTATGGCTCTTCTGTCAAGAGAAGAAAAATGGTGATTTTGCACTCAGGGCTGAATGTGTGTTTAAGTCAAGCTTTACAGATGCGAAACTGATGTTCAGCAATGAGAACATGAAGCTATTGTGTTTTTGTGCTCACACACACACACACACACACTCTCTCACACATACACACACACACTCGCGCACACACACACTCTCTCACACATACACACACACACTCTCGCACACACACACGCTCTCTCTCACACATTCACACACAGGTCTGTGAATACCTGACCTCTCGGGTGAGTAATTGGTCTCAGGGTTAGGGGTCTTTTTGTCTTTTTGTAATGGCAGGTTCCCAGCCAGGTAATGACGCCCTTGCTGATCCAGGGGCCCAATTTTAACCCCCCCGTCTCCCCCCTCTTCCCCCAGGCATACATAGACACCAGACCCAGGACCTCTCCGGCTTCTACTCCCTCCCTCCAGGGGGGGTGGGACAGATACCCCCCTCCGTGGGCTGGTAAGTGACCTGCACCCGAGCTCCACGGCCCCGCCCATGATCCTCCCAAAAACAGCTGTGCCAGGGCTGTCCCTCCGGCCGCCTGTAAAACTCACCATCCCGTTCCCACACTGCCAAAAACCGAAGAGTAAGACCGTCTTAACGAGTACTTTCGTCTTATATTTAGACCAACAGAGTGAAACTTACAAGCAAAAAGTGAAGTAAAATAAGTTCATATTTTTATTTTAGAGAGGAAAAATAAGACATTTTTTTTAGGAAACTTTTGGGAGCTGGGTGTTACATTACATTACATTACATTATTGGCATTTGTCAGACGCTCTTATCCAGAGTGACATACAGTTGATTAGACGAAGCAGGAGACAATCCTCCCCTGGAGCAATGCAGGGTTAAGGGCCTTGCTCAAGGGCCCAACGGCTGTGCGGATCTTATTGTGGCTACACCGGGATTAGAACCACCGACCTTGCGTGTCCCAGTCATTTACCTTAACCACTACGCTACAGGCCGCCTGGTGTTACTCCATAAGTTCAGGGCTCACTCCCAGCGGACCCTTCAGTGGGGCTCCGGGGCGGAGCTGCCCATAACGGGCGTGTCTGAAACGGAGAGCGAGGTCCACTCCACGGGACCGTCCTGCTGCGTTTGGGGACGTTCCTGTAAACGTGTGAGCGGGGTTTCTCTCTGGAAGGACACTCACCTGCCTCAACCCCACTGCATCACAGAAGCACAATCAGCCTCTATTTCAGGGAACAGGTGTGAGGTGTGATGGCCCTTGTTTTGATTTTCATCGCTTGGTTTGCCATGATCTTCTGAAGGGAGATTACACGCCCAACGTTTTCTGTTCTGACTTTGGGGTTACATTTTTTTGCAGAAGAGAAAGTTGAGATAAACTCTCATTCGATGTGTATCATTGTTCTGGTGACTGCTATCTGGAGAACACACACGCGCGCGCACGCACGCACACACACTCCCTCCCCGAAAGCCGGAGGACAAAGACAGTCTAGTACACCCATCCGTTTTTGTGAAAACCACCTCTCTGTTCCACTTCAGTGTGAGAAACGTGTGTGCAGAATTGCTCAAATGCAGTCGGGCGGTCACAGTGTCAAACCTCCGCTCGGGAGAAGTAAAACCGAGAGACACGCTCACTTCCTGGGTCAACACTGCGCTGGCCCCCCCTGATGGTGTGGAAGGCTGATAATGTGGGAGTCTGGAAGACTGACCGTGTGCAAGGCTGACAGTATGACGGTGTTGTGTGGGTGAGGAAGGCCCTGGGTGTTAATTGGCCTGTTGTCTCTGATTAGCAGATGAATGGCCCCTCTCTCTGTCCTGATGCTGACCTTGATCTGCGACCCTGGGGCAGCCTGTCCCTCCACATCAAAGCCCCCCCCCCACTGTGTGACTCCTGTTAGTCCCCCCTGAGGGTTTCCCTGTGTTTACTGTAACACTTCCTGCTTTGGATTGATCCTGGCAACCCCCTATTCAGAGGTACAGCCCAGTACAGGGCAGGGTCACACACCGGCAGACATGTTTAGAGGGTGGACTCGGGGTTCGAGGAGACGTCCAGGAGTCAACCGTCGTATTGAGAGCAGGGGAAGGTGCCCTCTAGAGGCGAATCAGAGCATCGCAGGGAGCTGGGCCCTCCCTGCGTGATGCGTAATCTCTGACCCCCGACCTCTCACCCCTGACCTCAGGCAGCGTCAGCCAGTCTATCCCATCATCCTCCTGTATCTCTGACCCCCGACCTCTCACCCCTGACCTCAGGCAGAGTCAGCCAGTCTATCCCATCATCCTCCTGTATCTCTGACCCCCGACCTCTCACCCCTGACCTCAGGCAGCGTCAGCCAGTCTATCCCATCATCCTCCTGTATCTCTGACCCCCGACCTCTCGCCCCTGACCTCAGGCAGAGTCAGCCAGTCTATCCCATCATCCTCCTGTATCTCTGACCCCCGACCTCTCACCCCTGACCTCAGGCAGAGTCAGCCAGTCTATCCCATCATCCTCCTGTATCTCTGACCCCCGACCTCTCGCCCCTGACCTCAGGCAGAGTCAGCCAGTCTATCCCATCATCCTCCTGTATCTCTGACCCCCTGACCTCTCACCCCTGACCTCAGGCAGAGTCAGCCAGTCTATCCCATCATCCTCCTGTATCTCTGACCCCCGACCTCTCACCCCTGACCTCAGGCAGAGTCAGCCAGTCTATCCCATCATCCTCCTGTATCTCTGACCCCCGACCTCTCGCCCCTGACCTCAGGCAGAGTCAGCCAGTCTATCCCATCATCCTCCTGTATCTCTGACCCCCTGACCTCTCACCCCTGACCTCAGGCAGAGTCAGCCAGTCTATCCCATCATCCTCCTGTATCTCTGACCCCTGACCTCTCGCCCCTGACCTCAGGCAGAGTCAGCCAGTCTATCCCATCATCCTCCTGTATCTCTGACCCCCTGACCTCTCACCCCTGACCTCAGGCAGAGTCAGCCAGTCTATCCCATCATCCTCCTGTATCTCTGACCCCCGACCTCTCGCCCCTGACCTCAGGCAGAGTCAGCCAGTCTATCCCATCATCCTCCTGTATCTCTGACCCCCTGACCTCTCACCCCTGACCTCAGGCAGAGTCAGCCAGTCTATCCCATCTCCTCGTGTGGATACAGGCAGTCCTACCCCTCCAGTCTCTCCAGCAGCTCCTCCTACTCCAGGTACGGTAAGAGCTGAAACAGGCCAGGGGAGCGCCCCCCCCCAGCCCCTGCTGAAGCTTGCTCCTGCCCCCCCCCCCGCCCCCGCCACGCCTCCTCCAGGGGCCCCCGCGTCCGTTTGCCACTGTGTGTCCGCTTTGTGTTTGTGGCGGCGTCCGATTTTATTCTTCATGTTCTCTGACCTGACCGACCCAGCTGAATTGTGTTACAATGGATGACATATCACATTTCTGTTCCCTCTGTCTACCGGTACCCCTCGCTGGGCTTCCCCTCTGTAGCCGGGCTCCTCCCGAGGTTTCTTTCTATCGGGGAGTTTTTTTTTCTCACCACTGTTTGAGGTTTTTTTTTATTTTTACTTCACATGCTTGCTATTTCCAGGGTTCAGGTCTGATGTTTTCTCTTCTGCTTCTCTGTAAGCCGACCTTGTGATAGTTTTCTGTGAACATAAAGTTGAAGAGAATTTTAGTTTTTTTATCCCAATGTTGGGCGGGGGGTAAAAACGCCTTCCCCCAGAATCCCCCAAACTGCCGGAATCTCTTGCCAAACCCACCCCCCCTGGGGTGGCGGCCATTTTGTGCCTCTGCGTCTGGACTCAGTGTTGGTAAGATCTGAACGCGCTTGTGTGCTTCCTGTCAGTGCTACATGTACGCTCTGGGGAATGTGCCATGTTTGAGTGTCTCTTACAGACCTGGGCTCAAACAGTATTTGTTTTGGATCCAAATACTTCTCTGTGCTCTGTTGGTCTTGTCTGGTGCATTTTGAGCCTGCAGGGAGGAGCAGGTGGGCGGGGTTTACACTTTTTGGGATTATTTTGTTGGTTTCAATGCACTAGGCAAGCTTAGTCAAATGCAGAAAAGTATTTGAATCCATAGCACACGCCATTTGAATCCAGGTCTGATCTCTTGCTCATTGTTCCAGTCGCGGTCATTCAGGGCTGTTATCCAGCTAACCCAGCGATCCTGCTTTGTGGAACAGGGCCCTGGTGTAGAAGAGGTTCAGATGTAAACACAAATTGAGAAAATTGGACACACTTTATTTTGTAACTACCAGAGAAAATAAATACGGGCAGGAAATGAAAGGATGTGCAATGC
>NC_083766.1:3467643-3540143 GCF_963514075.1 Conger conger | reverse complement strand
GAATAGGGCAAGAAGAAACGACGAAAGAGGGAGAAGCACCAGGACTCCAACTCAGGTACCTTCACCCACCGTCAACCCTGACCCCTGACCCCTGACCCTACAAGTCCAGAGCAGGCCTGACCTTTGACCTGTAGACTCCAGAATTAGCTCATCGCGCCTAGCATGCACTGTGCATCAACCACAATTAGACACTTAGACACGGCTAAACCATCAGATCATCACAGTTAAATCATCAGATCATCACGGTTAAATCATCAGATCGTCACGGTTAAATCATCAGATCATGACGGTTAAATCATCAGATCATCATGGTTAAATCATCAGATCATGACGGTTAAGCCATCAGATCATCACGGTTAAGTCATCAGATCATCACGGTTAAATCATCAGATCATCACAGTTAAACCATCAGATCATCAGACCGTCGTGTAAGACCATTTTGACCAGCTGAAATGGCATGGCTCTGTCTTCTCTCTCTCTCTCTCCTCTGATGCTGCTCTGCTCGATGGCTGTTAAAAGGGAGCCCTACTCTCTCTCTCTCTCTCTCTCTCTCTCTCTCTCTCGATGGCTGTGTTGGTTTGTGTTTAACTCGGGGCGACTAACAGTTTGGTGTTTTGTTTCCGATTCAAACATCTCTGCTTCACCTCTCCTTTCCCCCTCCCCCCTCTCCTCTCCTGCGCATGATTGGCTTTTGCTCAGACCCCGGCTCTCCTAAGAAATGCAGAGCTCGCTTTGGCCTCGACCAACAAACGGACTGGTGCGGCCCCTGCAGGTGTGTACCTCTGACCTCTGACCTCTGACCTCCTGTACTGCTGCTCCGCCCACTCTGCCCGTGCCCCGCCCCCTCTTCCGTTCTGCATGCCCCGCCCACATCTGACTAACCCTCTCAGCAGCTCCCCCTACTGGTGAAGCGGCGTTCTCACACGGACACGTTTGAGCTAACTCTCAATACAGGCCAGACCATACCATACAATGCAGTACAGCAGGGATCTCCAACTCACTGAGAACTGCTGCTTTTCCACCCTCCCTTTACCTGGGAGTCAGGTGTGTTCACCCTCCCTTAACCTGGGAGTCAGGTGTGTTCACCCTCCCTTAACCTGGGAGTCAGGTGTGTTCACCCTCCCTTTACCTGGGAGTCAGGTGTGTTCACCCTCCCTTAACCTGGGAGTCAGGTGTGTTCACCCTCCCTTAACCTGGGAGTCAGGTGTGTTCACCCTCCCTTTACCTGGGAGTCAGGTGTGAAGACAGTCTGGCCAATCAGCAGCACTAATTGTTCAGTTAATTATCCAGGAGAAAAGAATACCAGGGCTGGATTTTGATTGGAGGGTTAGGGTTAATGAGCCCTGCGCTACACTGTTGGTTAGCATTGGTCTCAGGTTTAGCTAAAGGACTGCAGAGTGCATCGTTAATATCATTGTTTATGTAAAGCTATTGAAGGGGGTCAGAAAAAAATGTTATTCAGAAAACATTTTATTCAACCGAGTTCAAGTTCAGACCTGAGTGAGTGTGTAGGGGTGTGGCTTTGAGAGCAACATTGTTGAACCTGACTGAGGTGTGAAACACAAATGATATGATTTGAAAAATTATTCATATTGGCATACCTTTCATGCATTTGATATGCTCTATAAAAAGAGTCCTGGCGAAAACAAAGACATCAACCTTTTCTCCGTGACTAAGGCTGCAGCTTTAACTGTGAAATGCTAAATTAAAAATGAAAAAAATATTTTTTTTTTTAAAGTTTTAGCTGGAAAAATTTCTGCTAAAAGCATTTGGGTATTGGTTGTAATTGAGTGGAAGAATATAAAAGAATATAAATATAAAAGGCAGGTGTGTTGCGGTTGATTTCGCGGTGAGAGACTGAGGTTGTGCGGAATCGTTCGTCCTCAGTCCTCACTTCACATGCACTCTTTAAGAGCAGCCATTACGCCCTTCAGAGGGAAAAGAGTGAATTAAATCAAACGGATCCCTCCCTCACGCTGTGCAGCGGAGCCGTGGTTACCGCTATCCCGCGGCTGCAGCTAGCGCTGCTCCGCGCCCTCTGCCTCCCACCGCTTCTGATGTCATTTCCTGCGCACAAGTCTCCCGCGTGTCTCCCCACCCCACCCCCGCCTGCGGTCGGGCGCTGCTGGGGTGAACTCTGACATTTACATTTGCGAGCCGCCCCGCCCCGCCCTCCGCTCCCTGCCGGTCCTCGTCAGCCTCGCTGAAACCGCGGAGTGTCGGAGATCGCCCTGTTGCTGCGGGAGACGGGCGAGACCAGCAGGATCAGTACCGTTTCCGTTAAGATCAGTAACCCTGTATCGGAGAGCTGGTAGTACAGCTGGGCCCTGCTCCACAAAGCAGGATTTACTGAGTTAGCTGGATAACTGTACTGAGTAAAACCCACAGAGCAGGATTACTGAGTTAGCTGGATAACTGTACTGAGTAAAACCCACAGAGCAGGATTACTGATAACTGTACTGAGTAAAACCCACAGAGCAGGATTACTGAGTTAGCTGGATAACTGCACTGAGTAAAACCCACAGAGCAGGATTACTGAGTTAGCTGGATAACTGTACTGAGTAAAACCCACAGAGCAGGATTACTGATAACTGTACTGAGTAAAACTCACAGAGCAGGATTACTGAGTTAGCTGGATAACTGTACTGAGTAAAACCCACAGAGCAGGATTACTGAGTTAGCTGGATAACTGCACGGAGTAAAACCTGGAACCCTCCCAAATCTGGAACATGGACTGAAGTAAAAATAGCTTTTCAAATTCAATTCAGTTTTATGTCTGTAGCACTTTGTCACAATGAAGCTTTACAGAGTACAAGAAGCAAACACCAGACCTGACTCAGTGCAGTTATCCAGCTAACTCAGTAATCCTGCTCTGTGGGTTTTACTCAGTGCAGTTATCCAGCTTACTCAGTAATCCTGCTCTGTGGGTTTTACTCAGTGCAGTTATCCAGCTAACTCAGTAATCCTGCTTTGTGGGTTTTACTCAGTGCAGTTATCCAGCTAACTCAGTAATCCTGCTTTGTGGGTTTTACTCAGCGCAGTTATCCAGCTAACTCAGTAATCCTGCTCTGTGGGTTTTACTCAGTGCAGTTATCCAGCTAACTCAGTAATCCTGCTTTGTGGGTTTTACTCAATGCTGTTATCCAGCTAACTCAGTAATCCTGCTCTGTGGGTTTTACTCAGTGCAGTTATCCAGCTAACTCAGTAACCCTGCTTTGTGGGTTTTACTCAGTGCAGTTATCCAGCTAACTCAGTAATCCTGCTTTGTGGGTTTTACTCAGTGCAGTCATCCAGCTAACTCAGTAATCCTGCTTTGTGGGTTTTACTTAGTGCAGTTATCCAGCTAACTCAGTAATCCTGCTTTGTGGGTTTTACTTTGTGCAGTTATCCAGCTAACTCAGTAATCCTGCTTTGTGGGTTTTACTTAGTGCAGTTATCCAGCTAACTCAGTAATCCTGCTTTGTGGGTTTTACTCAGTGCAGTTATCCAGCTAACTCAGTAATCCTGCTCTGTGGGTTTTACTCAGTGCAGTTATCCAGCTAACTCAGTAATCCTGCTTTGTGGAACAGGCCCCAGATGAGCCTTTTGCTCAAGACTTAAATAATCTTAAATATTCATGATTATCAGGAAGACACACAGTGTACGCCCGCCCAGCCTGGAATCTCAGACACAGAGAGAGAAAACTAACACATCACACACCTGGGGTGTCATTTCCATCACACACAAACACACACACACACACACACACACACAGTCTGACACACACTGTGCTGAATTAACTAGTCAAACAAAAAAGACTAGTCTTCTTTTTATACTTCTAAGATGGATACCAGCCTGATTTGGATTCAAATACTTTTCTGTGCTCTGTTGGTCTTGGCTGGTGCACTTAAGCCTGCCAGGAGGAGCAGGTGGGCGGGGATCATTTCATTTGTTCCAATTCACCAGGCAAGCTTAGTCAAATGCAGAAAAGCATTTGAATACAAAACTAATTCTATTTGAACCCAGGTCAAACTGTGACACTTTAGTTCATTTCTCTTGTAGTAGTAGTAGTAGTTTTCAGTAGTTCATTTGGTAGTAGTTTTGTTAGTTTATATGGTCGTGGTTTAAGTAGTTTATATGGTTGTAGTTTAGGTAGGTCATTTTGTTGTAGTTTTGGCAGTTTATATAGTAGTAATTTTGGTAGTTCATATTGTAGTAGTTTTGGTCATTTATATGGTAATAGTTTATACGGTAGTAGTTTTAGTATTTTATGTGGTAGTAGTTTTGGTAATATATATGGTAGTAGTTTTGGTCATTTATATGGTAATAGTTTATACGGTAGTAGTTTTAGTATTTTATGTGGTAGTAGTTTTGGTAATATATATGGTAGTAGTTTTGGTCATTTATATGGTAATAGTTTATACGGTAGTAGTTTTAGTATTTTATGTGGTAGTAGTTTTGGTCATTTGTGTCGTAGTAGTTTTTGGTCATTTATATGGTGGTAGTTTTGGTTAAGAGTCTGACTGCTCACTGGTGACGTTTTGCATCCACGCTTTATTCACAGATAACTCTCTTGACTGTTCCTAGGAGGAAAAAGAAGTGCGTTCGCTACCTTCAGGGAGGACAGTGTGCAAGTCCCCATTCTTCCGATGGAAGTGCTATAGACTCTCCCCCCTCCCCAACCCCCCCGTCCCCGCCCCCCTCGCCCAGCGCCCCCGCCCAACACCCCCCCTCGCTCCCCCCAGCCGCCAAGCCCGCCAGACCTTCTGCCAAAGCCTTAACGGAGTCCCAGCACCGCCACCACCACCATCATCATCCTCTTCATCTTCATCAGCGTTGCCGGCTGCTGCCACAGTCAGACTCAATGTAGCCTCACCCCCACCCCCTAGCCCCCCACCCCACCCCAGACACCCCACAGAGGCACAGACAGTGACGTTGCCCTGAAAGGAGAAGAGGACCTGACTGTGGAACAGAACCGCAGGAGCCGAAACTCTCCCGGCTCCGTGGTTCATTACTACGTCTGCCATCAGTGGAGGAGCACCTGAGAGCCGTCCGTCATCTCCAGCACCAACGCCCACTAATCCGGTCCCAACCGGCCACAAAACAGCCCCCGTGTCTACGTCCCTCCTCAGAAAGTGCTGAGCGTGCGCTTCCTACGAGTGGGCGAGGAGAATACACTGTGGAAAAAAAGCATAGCGTTGACCTCTGATCTTCGTAACTGCCATTTCATATATTTTTAATAGCGCAGGATCAGGAAAACGTTCTGTAAATATCAAGAGGTCATTGTGTTCGTTTTTTTTTTTTTTTTTTTTTTTTTTTTAAGCCTGGGAAAGTTTCTTTTTTTTTCTTCATAAGTAGCGAAGAAGACTTTTATATATCAGTGTTTTCCTGCCGCACCGATTTGGGGTTGTAATCGGATACTCTTCCTTCGTCCGGAAAAAAAGTTCAATTTCTCTGTGGGCTGCCGTGCCTTTGAAAAGATGCCTGTTCGCAATCACGTTTTAATAATTATGTTGCAAAAGAGCGCTAAAACCCACAAACCACTGAAACGCTGCATTCTGCGCAAAAGTATTTTTAAAAGCCTTTTTTCAGAGAGATATTTTTAACATGGTATACTTAGCGCTAAGGCAAGTAGGTTTAATCTGTCTAAAATGAAAGCAGATATGCCATATGTCAAACTGTCAGCAATTGCATATCTATCCCATGTGTTTTCTGTAGAGTCAAGGATTTTCTGTGCCAAATGTCTTTATTGACAAAAGAAAAATTTAAATGTAGAGGCAGCAATAATGTAGTGTGATGTTTATTTTCGCAAAGCTCGAAATAACTGAAAATCCCGTCTATAACATTTTCACTCAATTTGCAACTGCTTATAAAACAAGATTGCATGTCAAATGTGGCGGTTTGTTCCCGATCTCTGGTAAATCCGTGTTTCTTTTTAAAGGGGATGGTTTCAGAAATACTCTGTGGGAAACAGCTTTTTAGCGCCCCCTCTTGGGTACTGGGGAATCGGCTGGTCTTTGTGTGGCGTTCATTTTGGCACTTCTGTCATGGGTAAATTATCTCACGGGTCACAGGCAAAAGACTTAAAATATTCGAGGGTTTTACAAAGTCAATTTAACGCTTCGAGCAAAGGATACACGAGCAGGTTTTAACACGCCATACATTAATTGTGTTTGACTAGTGAATTTATTTTTGCTGGAAAATCTGCAGCTTTCTGCATTATTTCAGTTCAACTGAATTTTAAGCTATTCTGCAAAAAAAAAAAAAAGACTTTAAAAACTTCAATAAAAAAAACGATGAGTAGGTACTGTATTTCATTACTTTGTAAATTTTTTATAAATGTGGAACGCATATATAATAAGATTCAAACTTTTATATGTTGTTTTGTAAAAAAGAAAAAACAAATTCTTTAAAAAAAAAAAGCTTTGCTCTTTTTAGACTAGTTTTCTTTATTTCCAAAAGCAATACATTTTATAGTTTTTTTTTTCCTTTCTTCCAAAAATGTTTTGTGTATTATCGAATTTGTTCATGAAACAAATGTGTTCTACATGTTCTGCCTTAGTAAACCAAAAATAAATTTTTCAACAACAGCTTTACTTTTGTTCCTGTTTGTAGCATCGATTCCTCCACTCCCTGACCCAAGTTCAGGGCCAGGTGACGCTGTTACACCAGCGTCCAGCAGAGGGCGCTGTCAGACCAACATTTTTACTGGTTTTCCACACCGGTAGACAACGAAAATACGGTCACATCAAATGCCAAATACGCTTTCGTAGAACCTGTTTGGTCTTAAGTTCTTAGTTTATATATTTTGCATCTGTTGGTTAATTTGTTATGTCATTCATTTCCATGCATGGTATTTCCACAGTACAAGCTGTATGTTACAGAATACCATCAAAGTTGTCATAAACTGAAACCATATTCTATGTTGCAAATGTTTCAGTGTTGTCTATTAAAGTTTACATTTAAATTACCCGTGTCTGACTTCTACTTAATATGTAGCTCTACGGTCCTGTAGGTTTTCACTCCGACCCTAACAAAGCACACCTCATTCAACAGCTAGAGCAGGGCTGCCCAACCCTGTTCCTGGAGATCCACCGTCCTGTAGGTTTTCACTCCAACCCTAACAAATGCTGCATATGGTGACATTGACAGGTGTATGGTCATTCAGATTTATGAACTGGTGTTGAAGCGTAAGAACTGATTCCAGGCCCAATAGATGGATTAGCTGGACAGGGAAAAATAAGGGAATCCAAAAGTATGACTTGTGTAAAAGTATAGTACAATGCTCATATACTGATCTATATTGTGTTAATTGGGGTAACATCAGGGTGAGCAAAGTGGTTTATATGCTATATAAAGAACAAAATGTAAGGTTTCAGATTGGTCCCACAGAAACATACCCCCTTTTTGGGATTAAACTACATCTCTCCCGCTGCCACAATGCTCCCATTATAGCACATGTTCAGGGCTGCCAGACACCGGCTCTCTCTATTGTTCTCTCAAAGCTGACTTTCTTCATGCGCGACCAATGTGATTTCAAATAAATGCAAGCCATACCAGGCCAATGGAAGTTATACGCACTGAATTTACACTGCAAATTAAAAGCAAACTAGACCATACATTCAGGCGGGCGGGGCATCCAGTACATTTACCGTGGGGTGAAAATGTGCTTCAGCAGTTTTAACCATTTCGTCAACTCACCTCGAATCTTTCCTGTCAGTCTAGATGCCACACATTACTCATCGAAACTATTTCAGCAAGGCCCTTACCCCGCACTGCTCCAGGGCCCCTGCTTAGTCTAATCAACTGTAAGTCACTCGGATAAAGGCATCAGGAAAATATATTTAAAAATAAAAATAAAATCTGAAAATTACAGCTATAAGGGCAAAATAATTCAACAGATTCTTTTTCCAACATTTTATTTCTGGCAATCCTAAAGTTCACCTTCACAGTTCAGAACAACGTTTATTTCCCTGTACAATAAAAGTCTTATTCCACCATGACAGCATATTTACGTAGCTAAAAAGTGCCCCAAATCCCCGACTCCGCAGGGACAACCGCACGTTAGCTCAAAATCAAAAGTCCCAAAACACAAACCTGTACTTAGTGAATTTATTTCGTTTTTTTCTTTCTTTTTTGTTGCGTTTGTTTTAAGAGAGGACAGAATACATATGAGTCAGTGTTTACAAAATTCAGCATGAGTCCATTATGAAGATCTCCAGACATACTATCATTTAATGAAAAGAAAAAAAAAATAACGTCTTCATTAAAAAAAAGAAAGAAAAAAAACAAAAAACAACCAACACAAGTGAAAACGGGATGGGGCAGGGAGGAGCCTGTAGAACTAAAGTTCACTGAACGTAGAATGGACACAAGCTTCCACAAACCTGTAAAAACTGCAGAAAAAAAAAAAAAAAAAGCTTTAAATTATTTGCACCTTACAAGCGATGGAAAGGGTCATGCTGGACACAGCAGGGTCTGCGGCTCCGGGTGTCCGATGCGATGTTAACACGTATGAACAGTGCAGCCCTGAACGCAGAGCCTTCTCATTTCTCTTCACACCACTGGTTCTCCTTGCGTACCTGGAGAGACGGGAAAACGCAGGTCAAACGCAGGTCAAACGCAGGTCAAACGCAGGTCAAACGCAGGTCAAACGCAGGTCAAACGCAGGTGAATCAGGGACTCAGAGCTTTTTTTTTCCACGGTTACCTGGGCCTCCTCTTCCTCTGTGAAGTCGTTTTTGATGTTGAAGGTCTTCCTGATCTCCTCCGGGGTCTTGCCTTTGATCATGTTCGCTACCGTCTTACACGTCACGTCCAGCAGCCCCTTGATGTCCAAATAATTTGCCGCCTACAAAATAAGCAGCTATTAAAATACATATACATATATATGTACATAGTGCAACGTTTACGACACAGCTTACGCCTTTCATTCTACTCCTGCTCCAGATCAGTAACACACACAGTTACACAACCCCCACGGATCAGTAACACACAGTTACACAACCCCCACGGATCAGTAACACACACACACAGCTACACAAACCCACACGGATCAGTAACACACACACAGTTACACAAACCCACACGGATCAGTAACACACACACAGTTACACAAACCCACACGGATCAGTAACACACACACAGTTACACAAACCCACACGGATCAGTAACACACAGTTACACAAACCCACACGGATCAGTAACGCACACACAGTTACACAAACCCCCACGGATCAGTAACAGTTACACAAACCCACACGGATCAGTAACACAGTTACACAAACCCACACGGATCAGTAACACACAGTTACACAAACCCACACGGATCAGTAACACACAGTTACACAAACCCACATGGATCAGTAACACAGTTACACAGACCCACACGGATCAGTAACAGTTACACAGACCCACATGGATCAGTAACACACAGTTACACAAACCCACATGGATCAGTAACACACAGTTACACAGACCCACACGGATCAGTAACACAGTTACACAAACCCACACGGATCAGTAACACAGTTACACAAACCCACACGGATCAGTAACACACAGTTACACAAACCCACACGGATCAGTAACACAGTTACACAAACCAACACGTGTGAGCCAAGACAACATTCTCTCAGCGTGGCACGAGGCCCAGCCTTGCAGACCTTTAGCAGCAGAGCCAGAGACCCCACATGACTGACCTGGATACTCCCCGACTGCAGCTCGGATTGTGGGCTATGGTGCACCTGCATAAGGGCCTCAAGGCCCAAACACCACCACAACTACAAACCACAACTTATAAACCACAACTATAGCCATGGGAGCATCCACACTGCTGAGCTGCACATAGCAGTAAACAGCCATTTTGAATGTGAAGCCTTGTAAATTTAGACGGATTTTGATTGGCTGTCAACATTCCTATTGTTCACGCAGCTGGAAAGAAATATGAATTAATTAAAAAATATTAAATTAATTAAAAAGTAATTTTAAAAAAACGCTCCCAAGATATCGATGTCGTCATCGTAATCTGTGCTGAGGACACCATCTACTGATATTTATACATTTATAGCTGAAGTTATATTTATGGTTGTGGTTGTGCTCATGGTTGTGGTCATGGTTGTGGTCATGGTTGTGGTCATGGTTGTGGTCATGGTTGTGGTTGTGCTCATGGTTGTGCTCATGGTTGTGCTCATGGTTGTGCTCATGGTTGTGCTCATGGTTGTGCTCATGGTTGTGGTTGTGCTCATGGTCGTTATTGCGCTCGTAGTCGTGGGCGCAGACAGGCCTGTACACACCAGGATGAGCTCGAACAGCGTGCCCTGGTCCACTTTGAGGAACTCCTGGTCCCACACAGGGATGTCATCCGTCCTCTTCTCCTTGTTCTCGTCGTCCTCAGGGGGAGGGGGGTCGTCCTTGTGGTGGGTGCACCACTGGATCACCTGGAGGAGGGGGGGCAGAGCAGGGCGGCCATCACAGACCAGCAGAGCCTACATTTCCCACAATGCAGAGCGCAGGTGCGAGTGGCCCAAGGAGACGCAAGGAGGGAGGCTTGAACACTGACGGGAGTCTCTCCACCGAAACGCTTAAATCTGCACCACTGAGCGGAAGCTACCTCTGAGAACTGCACTGTTACTCTGACCTGGCTGCGATGTGCCCTCTCAGACTGCAGACAATTTCCTTTTATTCCAGACTTTTTATTACCTGCACTTACATTTCACATTACATTATAGGCATTCAGCAGACGCTCTTATCCAGAGCGACATACAGTAAAGTGCATACCCATAACCAGGGAGAAGAGCACTGAAAGACCCTAGAGGGAAGTACAGTTTCAAGTGCTGGGAATGACCACAGAGATAAGGACTTGGGCCTAGTAGATTAATCTGAGAATGGATTACATCTATAAAACCGTTTTTACTTCTGCACATAGTCTTATAAAATAGTCATTTACAACAGTGTTAAATACAAGGTCCTGGTTCAGCAGTGTGTGTGCGTGTGTGTGTGTGTGTGTGTGTGTGTGTGTGTCTTTTTTGAAGGTGGACTCCAGCACTGAAGCAGTGAAAAATCAGGAGCTGATCAGTGGTATGAATTACATTCACATCTCAAAATTTCTCCACTTTTCTTCCCAATATGTGGACATCACCAAGAACTGCTGCTGAAAGCCTAAGTGATTGCAAAGGTCCAAACGCACGAGTACGTCCACGCAATTGAGCAGAATGGTCGGGCGCTTTTCTGCGGTCCTTCTGGGCGGAATGATGGCATGTCATCCTACCTTTTTCAGAATGGCGGCGTTCACATTGGGCAGTGGGACGGGGTCATCATCGCCTTCATCATCCATTCCCAAATCTGGACAGAAACAACACACCGTGTGACCACAGGATTCCGACACAAGAGCGCCCCGTTCGGTGGGAACAGCACACTCAAGGAAACCCAACACAGGACTTCTGTAACATGCTGGAATACCGCAGTGCTTACCCATTTACCCAAGTGATCCAAGTTAACTAAACACTCAGTGAGCACTTTACTTGGCAGACCTGTACACCAGCTTGTTAATGCAAATATCTAAATCGGCCAATCATATTGCAGCAACTCAATGGACAAAAGCATGCAGACGTGATCAAGAGGTTCAGTTGCTGTTCAGACCAAATGTCAGAATGGGGAATAAATGTGATCCAAGTGACTTTGACCGTGGAATGATTGTTAGTGCCAGACAGGGTGGTTTGAGAATCTCGTGAGTATTTGAGTATAGAGAATGGTGCAAAAAACAAAAAAACATCCAGTGAGCAGCAGGTCTGTGGGCAAAAACCCCTCGTAAAGATGAGAGGTCAGGAGAATGGACAAGCTGACTGGTCCAAGCTGACAGGAAGGCGACAGTAACTCAAATAACGAAGCGTTACGACAGTGGTATGCAGAAGACTATCTCTTCACACACGTCAAACCTTGAAGTGGATAGGCTACAGCAGCAGAACACCAAATAAGTCTAATAAATACCGAAAAAGGTGGCCACTGAGTGTATACGAGGTCTTCTGTAGTTCTGTAGTTAGTGTGTCGCACAAAGATATGACCACAACGGATAATAACTTAGGGGTTATAATACTACTTGTGTAATATTATGAAATATGAGATGCGCAGTATTATGAAATATATCACCAATAAGCGCATTTTACCGTTAGCAACTTACCTTCCAACATTGTCTTAATTGTCACCGACTGTTTTGCAATTTCGACATCCACTTCAAATATCTCCCCGTCAGAGCTTTGTAGTTTGATAGTAGGCATCTGCAACAGACAAGTTGGTAAACATGTTAGATAACACCCAACTTATTTGCGCGCATTTAGCTAGGTAGCTATCTACACAAATAACAACATGGCAATACAAAAACAATCGCGACCAACATTTAGGTCAACTAGATGAATCAGTTAGCTAGCTAACAACGTAGCCAAGTTAACGTTAGCCTGTATGTTAACTAAACATTTTTTAAAAACATTTAAAGACCTGTCACTACCACAGCTAACTTGTTTCACGATCTACCAAGCAACAGTGAGCGTTTTCTTCAATCTGAGACAAGGTAACGTTAGCTACCAGCTTCTAACCAGTTAGGGCTAGCATGCCTGCTGTTATGTTAACCATGTCGTTGGGGTAGCCAACTACGAACGGACTACCAGGCTCGAGCCAGCCATTTCACACTAGCATCCCGGCAACGGGTTACTTGGCTACCTAGCTAGCTAGCCAGAAATAGCGTTAGCAGCTAGCTATATGGAAACCTTACGTCGGTTTGCTACTTTAAAAGACCACTGACAGTGCCTTTACACGTAGTTCTACAACGCCTATGCTTTCCGTTTATACGAGTAAATTACGTGACGTTAACTAGCTACAACAAAATACAAAAGTAAATATTGCTAACCAATAGATATACTGCACAAGCGAAGGCGCTAACGACGAGGCCTATTAAACGTTAGGAAAAACGGACACCATAGCTAGCTACTCCAGCGAATCAACCACATCAGATTAATCGTATTTAGGTTAATTTGTGATACAGTCAACCAATCTTAAAACTGAATAAAGACGAGATAAACACGCATCGTAGCTACTTAATACTTACAATGAAAGTATAGACAGGTACACAAATAAGATTTCAAATGTCAACGACTGTGTTACCAGACGAGCGGCTTGAAAAATTTCCGTAGCTTTTGTCAAGCAAGTAGATACGTAGTCGTCTTGTAATAATGCCTCGTCAAAAATAAAAAATATTTGTAAAAATGAAAAGTAACTCTGCCATTTAATGTAGTTATGTAATAAATGCCCCCGTCTAATTTAGACTTATTATTTTAAACTTAAACGTATTGAGCAATAAATATTTCGTCGTTTCAACTCAGGCTAGTCTGAGGGAAGTCCTAGTTAAATGTCGACGTTGAGGCAACGGGTCGCCATCTTTTGCGGAGCGTATATTCCAAATAAGCAACAGACCATATTATTTTCATATTGAAAATTATATTCATACTGTAAGCAGGGAAGTACAATATTTTGGTCAAAAACAAAGGAATTTACCTTGTTCCAGTACTATTGGAGGGGACTGTAACTTCAGAGAGTGAAGAATGAGAAGCGTAAATTGTACAGTGCTTTGGATAATATATAAATAACTACATAAATTCCAACCATTTACCATTTACTGCTACTGGCCTACTAAGCCCTCCATCGAGCTTCACTAGACACGGCCACTGGGAATACACAGCTTAACCCATGAGCTTCATTCCCCAACCCCAAAAACATTCAAGACTTGAATGTTTTTTTATCCCTGATCAAACTAATCAAAAGCCTTTTCTTGATCAACAGAGATTAGACCAAACCCCAGGCCACATTCTCCTGACAGATCTAGCATATCCCAAATTAAAAACAGACTGTCTGTAATTGAACGCCCAGGGATACAGCATGCCTGGTATGATCTGCATGTATTAGGGGAGCCAGGTGCTTCTTCAGCCTGTTTGCCAAGCACTTGGACAGAATGTTATAGTCCGTACACAAGAGTGCAACTGGTCTCCAGTTCTTCAGTGAACACACGTACCCTTTCTTAGGCAGCAATGTCAACACTGCCCCGACAAGAAGTTATGGGTTACTCTCCTGCATCGAAACGCTTGAGGACCACATCCAGAAGATGAAAGTCTGCAGGCAGCCTGTCCACTCCTGGTGCACGCCCAGAGGTCATCTACTGCACCGCTCCACTGAGCTCCTCCAAACTGAGCACAGTGCCCGGGGCTCACTAAGCCTTGGGAGGTTGCAGGTTAAAACATCCACCCGGTGCCCATCAGTGTCCCCTTCACTAGCTCCCAGCTCCCCATTAAACCCCACTGCTGCTTCCCTTTCCCCCTGATCACAGGAGAGCCTCCCATTGGGTAATTTCAGACAAAGCAACTTTTTCCTTTCCCTCACCCTCTTCTCCAAACTGAAAAAGAAAGAACCTGGAGCATCTATATCTTTTAAGAGCGTGTGCAAAAGCAGTATACTGCTGCCAAAAAAACAAAAACCTTATTTGAGCCTTTTCCATTTCCCACCATTCCATAAGTCACTTATATTGGAGTTTCCAAAATGTGCTAAACTTTTCACAGGATACACATCCTGTAACAGCTTGTCATCGAATTTCCAATAAGATTTCTGAGCTTGTGTTGAAGTAACTAATTAACCCAACAAGAAACACCTGTCAGTCACATGTTCCAATACTTTTGCTCACCTAAAAATTTGGTGATCTGATACAAAAGGTGACAAGTTCTAAGTTGTTTAACAAATCTAGATGAAAATACCAGGAATAAAAAGCTGTAATTCGGATCTGAAATCTCATGTACATCTATTGACCTCAAACTCAATTGTCCTCAGTGTATAGCCTTTCCAACGGTTTGTTCAATTAATTTGTGCGTATTCACATTTTGAAATTGTGTCCGCTTTATTTGAAGTTTTACTGGTTTATCTGATATATGCATCCAGTCTTTTTCTATTGAAGTCAGGCTTGGGTCAAAGTTCACGGCACGCTATTAATATAACTTCGATTTCGTTTTGTGCAAATGGCTATGGCGTCAGATGATTGTCATTGTCATGATGCTTTATCCACGCTATTAAGATAATTAAAGCAATTTATTTTGCGCCGTTGAACTTTCTCTAAGATAAAAAATAAAATGCAGAAACATTGGGCTATTATCTGTCGGCGAAGTCCAGGAATTCCTGCTGAGAAAAATAGTTGTATTCCATTCTGAACAGCCGAAATAAGCACTTGTTCTCAAATTATGATGAATGACCTATTCATAAAATAAAACCCTGGTAAAACCGATTGATAAAGCGAGGAAACTAAGATGTTTGCTGTACATCACTCATTCAATTTTCAAGAGTGGTAGCATGATGCGGATTTCAATAAATGGCCGTTACATTTGTAAAAATAATGTCTTCAAACCTCCACTTGGTGGCAGCCGTTGACAAACAAAGCTATCGGACCAGATCGCGTCGCATCAATATTGATAGTTTTGTCCATCCTTTGCATGGATTTATCTTGACGCTGGAAAATGTTCGCTTATCTTTCAAGTCAAGTTTTACATTTAACGCAAATATATTGGTCCAATGTACCGCGTAGTCCGTAAGTATTTGGACAGTGGTACAATAACCGTTCTTTTGGGTTTGTACTCCAACATATTGGCTTAAGGTGCAGTGTCACCTTTAATTACATACAGATTCATCCGTGTAGGAAGTACATCCCTTTTTATCCAAATACCTTCTCAGCTCTTTCCGATTAGTCCAGTCTAGTCTTGATTCTAGGCTTTCCGTCGCCTGTGGACTGTTACCGTTTATCAGCAGGAAGACCAGAACTGGGACAGTCAAGGAACGTCATCAACCAATACGTAAACATCCCTCAAATTTAAGGTGACAGACTGCACTGTAACCTAATTTTCAAATGTAATGTGCGGGAGCCGAGAGCCAAAAGCACAGAAGTGTCCGAATACTTATGGACTGCATTGTAGAAACTTTACTTTTGCTGATACCGTCATTTACAGAGCACAATCGGTCTGGCGTTCAGTCTGTATAGTGTCCTGAGTGATTAGGAAAATAAAGAACCATAGATATCGGCATACCGTTGTTTTCACGTCCAACCCCCAATATATGCAGTACTAGTATGTTTATTCAATGTGCAATTTCAATAATGACTGTTGGGTTAATTAAAAACACATTTCCATCTTGAACAAGTACACAGCACACATTTGAACATTTGAGCAACATCCATTTTATTATTAAACTGGAGCCCATTTGCACAACAGCATTGTATTTAATTGCATGCCTCCTGCAAACTGAGTCCAACCTCTTATGCACCTGCTACACAAATTCATTCTGGAAAATAATGTGCAGGAAATTTCTGTGGTAGTATTTTCCTTTACGAAAAATAAAAAATAAAAAAAACCACCAAAAAATGTACCGGTTACATAAATCTCATAAGTAAGAAGGTCCAAAAAAATAAATGAAACAAAACAAACAAGCTTCTTCTTTTTTCTTTTTTTTTTTTAAGGTTGACAACACTCTGGTAAATAAAAAATATATTTAAAACAAAAACATTCCCTATTTCCCTCCCACCCCCAAAATGTTCTTAAAACTACAATGCTTATTTAAGCCATGTTCTTACAGTAACACTGCAGCGGAATGGAGATCATCTTTATTTCATTACAAGGCCCAGTTTTTTGTTTTACTTTCTTCAATTCATCAAGTACTGTTGGCAAAGACATCTGCTGTGAGTTTATATGACACATACACAATGCAAACGTGTGTACCAACAGGGCAGATGGCAAATTACTGACCTTTAGTTAAAAAAAAGAGAGATTATTTTAAATAAACAGCGGTGTTGCGCAGAGAGAAATCGCTGCCCGTTTAAAGTTTACATCGTCACAGTCATGGAGAGACACTTCTGCAGTTAAATATGGCATACCTTTTGGTCCATGTACACAGTTTCTCAATGCTTAAATAGTTATTGATCATTTACATGGCCGCCCCTGTCCTGCCTTTAAGCTGAGTGTACATTAAATCACAGCAGAGCTGTACAGACGCCGTGGGGATTTTACAGGAAGTAGTCTGGCGTCCGGCGGGTCACATGTGGCTCTCCTCTGCGGGGGGCGGGGTCAAACTGCAAGCTGGAGAGAAAACAACCAATCAGAGCCAAGCAGGAGGCGGGGGGGGGGGGGGGAGACAACCAATGAGAACGGCTGCCCCTTCCCCACAGAGATGACGGACTAAAATCACAAGGCCAACTAAATGCAAGAATCTTACTTGGATAGTTAATAGATGGTTCAAGACATCCTAAGTGAATCTTTCATGTTATTTTTATAGTCATTAGATTAATTTGCAGAAGCTCTGTGCCAGAGGGATGTGGCGTAGTCCAAAATTCGTTAAAAACAGAAGCAAGTTACGACAATACCACAGCACAGAATAACAGTTTAACAAGTGGTAGATAAGTCAATATTGAATTCACCCGTCAACACATCCAGTTTTCAACGAAGTGCTTTAATTTCAGGCGGATTTCCCCATATTGGGAAACAGAATCACCTGGTTACCGAAATACTTACAAGGAGTACTTCAGGGTGTCATCGAGTTCCATGATGGCAGCCTGGTTGCCGCAGCGATAGCAGTAATTGGGGGCGCTGAAAATGGTCACCACGTTGCGATCGTGACACCAGTTGTACCCCTGCGAGAGAAAAGGATTTCACGGCTTTTAAAAGGACGAAACTGGAAAGAAAAAAAAAATGACAGTGAAAATGCGATTACACGGTCGCTCAAGCCAACGCAAGCGGGTCTACTGTCACCTGATGTGGGGAAGAGGAGCGAGCTGAACAGGGAAACGCTTCCTTAATCAGCCCTGTATTTCACTGGGAACCAGGGCCCAGAACCAACACACATGTAGCCACGCCAGTCCCATCTCTGGAAGACTTTAGACAGACACACACACACACAGGGACACACACACACACAGGGACACACACACACACACACACACACACACAGGGACACACACACACACAGGGACACACACACACAGGGACACACACACAGGGACACACACACAGGGACACACACACACACAGGGACACACACACACACAGGGACACACACACACAGGGACACACACACACAGGGACACACACACACACAGTGACACACACACTGCAGGGACACACACACACACACACACACACACACACACTGCAGGGGGAGAAATCGCACCTCCATGACCAGCTGGTGGGCTCTTGAGACGAGGGTAAGGCCGTTGGCGTGGTTGAAGGTCTCGGAGATGTCTTGCCCGAAGGTGTACCCCGCACCCCGGGGAGAGATGCCCCACCCGCCCCGGTCATCCGGGTCCGACCACAGCAGGTCACACATGGGGCCCTGCGGGAGAGAGGAGCCGTCAGCATTGTGACATCACAGTGGCCTGACAGTGACATCATCAAAGGTGCGGTCATGATGGTATCACAGTGACCTCATCGTAGCCACATCATCGTAGCCACATCATGGGGAAATTGGGGGAATCGCCAAGCGGCCGTACCTCGTGCGGGACTTCCTGTAAGCGGTCCAGTGCTCGGATGTGATCCAATGTGTCTATTGACGGCGACAGTCCTCCGTGGAGACAGAATATCTGATTTAAAAACAGGCAAACCAGAGTTAACGAGAGTATGTGATGCGGCTGAAGAGTGTTAGCGGTGTGAATTTAACTGGAAGAGAACGGGAGGGACACGGTACCTGGCCGTCCACCAGCGCGGTGAGCGGGAGGTAGTCGAAGAGGTCGGTGAAGTACTTCCACACGTTGGCGTTGCCATACTTCCGTAAGCACTCGTCATAGAAACCGTACACTTGTGTGATCTGCCTGCTCTCGTGATTCCCCCGAAGAATCGTGATGCGTTCACGGAATCTAACCTGAAAGAGAGAGCAACATTTTTTTTTTTTTTTTTTTACAATTTAACAAGGGGCAAAAATAAATATATAAACACAAATAAGTACTCTTCACCCAATGCCCAGCAGCCACTACTTAAACACAAACATGAATCACAAGTTTACACCAAGTTTACACCAAACAAAGGGTGGCCTGTAGTGTAGTGGTTAAGGTAAAAGACTGGTACATGCAAGGTCAGTGGTTTGATCCCCGGTGTAGCCACAATAAGATCCGCACAGCCGTTGGGCCCTTGAGCAAGGCCCTTAACCCTGCATTGCTCCAGGGGAAGATTGTCTCCTGCTTAGTCTAACCAACTGTACGTCGCTCTGGATAAGCCAATAATGTAATGTAACAAAGCAAAAGCACAATCATAAAGGACAGGCTACCTTCAGCGATACCAGAAGGGTGACGGTCTCCACGGAGTAATAGCCCCGGTCCACGTAGTCGCCCATGAACAGGTAGTTGGTGTCCGGAGACTTCCCCCCGATCCGGAAGAGCTCCATGAGGTCGTGGAACTGTCCGTGCACATCCCCGCACACCGTGACGGGGCACCGCACGTCCTGCACATTCGACTCCTTCGTCAGGATCTCTTTGGCCTGGAGGAAGAGCGCGGCGGGAAACAGGGTCAACACGGAATATAAAACACGGCGGGAAGCAGGGTCAACACGGAATATAAAACACGGCGGGAAGCAGGGTCAACACGGAATATAAAACACGGCGGGAAACAGGGTCAACACGGAATATAAAACACGGCGGGAAGCAGGGTCAACACGGAATATAAAACACGGCGGGAAGCAGGGTCAACACGGAATATAAAACACGGCGGGAAACAGGGTCAACACGGAATATAAAACACGGCGGGAAGCAGGGTCAACACGGAATATAAAACACGGCGGGAAACAGGGTCAACACGGAATATAAAACACGGCGGGAAACAGGGTCAACACGGAATATAAAACACGGCGGGAAACAGGGTCAACACGGAATATAAAACACGGCGGGAAACAGGGTCAACACGGAATATAAAACACGGCAGGAAACAGGGTCAACACGGAATATAAACCCCCCGGGAGAGTCTCTAACCTGAGTAGACATTGAGGGGGGTTCGCTTTGCTAGCTGCGAGGGTGACTGCACTAGACTGGACAAGCCCCAGAGTAGTTACAATAACAGTCAGTGCAGCAGTTGGGCCCTTGAGCAAGGCCCTTAATGCCACATTGCACCAGGGGGGGATTGGCCCCTGCTTGGTCTAATCAACGGTCAGCCACTTTGGATGAAAGTGTCTGCTGAAGAACTAACGTTAACGTAGTAACATGTTTTATACCAGGGGTCTCCAACCCTGGTCCTGGAGGGCTACTGGGTCTGCTGGTTTTTGTTTTCACCTTAAAATCAGCACCCTTTGAGACCCAGGTAACCAGGTGAGGTGAGTTAATTAATCCATTAGAGCAGTTGATCACAGTTAAGTGCAGGGTAACAAGAAAAACCAGCAGACCCAGTAGCCCTCCAGGACCAGGATTGGAGACCCCTGTTTTATACAGTCACATCCTCAATGTTGTGAATTTTAGGGGATCCGGCTGGCAAAGTCCAGTGCTGCCTGCACCCAACTGGACTCACGAGACCGCACGAGCCCCCCAGCGCACCAGCGCAGGGTGGGCCAGACACTCAGATCCAGCCGTGATCGGATCAGAAGGTCCGGCAGGGCCGTGTGAAACATGCAGGTTTAACATTAAATTAGAGATTTGGCGTTAAGGAGCTTTGACGGCGTAAATCCAACGGCTGGGGGGGGGAATCGTGGGATTGGGTCAAAGAGGGAGACACACGCCACCGGTGCCAAGCGTCGGGTGAATGGAGGGATGGACTCCAGCAGATGGGAGGATGAAGTGACAGGATTAAAAAAAAAATAAAAAAGGAAGAGTTTTATTCTCACTGCAGACGGGTAAAGACTCCTGACTGAGTGACCTACATACGGACAAAGCCACTTCTGTTGCAAGCGCACAGCGCCTGGCTTTCGCGCGCGCTGAGAGCTGGCGGCTATCAGAAGCAACAGTAACAGAAGGAGCCGCACGTAGGGCGCACCCGAGAGCCCTTCAGATATCACGGAGCGCTGATAAAACCGGCGGCCAGCCGGGCTTACGCAAGACGACAGCGTCCTAGTGCAATCCCCTTTCCGCGGGAACGCAATGTGCGCCGACGCCAGCGCCGTGTGCCTGAGCCCGTTCCCTTTCCCCCCCCGCCCGCCCGCGCGGGGTACGGGAGATACGTCCTGAACCGGACCCCCCCCCCTGTCGACCGCTCCTAAATCGGCCCTGTCATCACCTGACGCGCGCGACCTTCGGGCTGAGAGTGATTACACTCGACAGATGACCGCACCGGCAGAGTCAACTCGTTTCCCCTTTCTGTTAACCGTTAACCGCGTCGGCCTGGCAACGCAAACACCGGCCGCACGGAACAACAGAGCCCAGCTATTCACACCAGCGCGTTATGACTATAGTCACGCACAGTTTCAGTAACACTTTCCTCGAAGGGCCAAAGTCGAGTCCTTCATAAATACCACATAAGCATTCATAAGCACTCGTATCAAAAAGCGCTAATGGGCGTATGGTGTGTCATGTCAACACTGAGGCAGCAACTGACATCATGCGCTTATGAACCTCACCTTCTATAATTACAGTGCAGTGCTTAATTACAGTAACTTATGCGTCAGTGGAAGATTCTCATAAAAAAATAGGAATAGAACACTTAAATCAAACCAAGAGAAAAGGTTAGGTATTGGGTTGCTCACAACCTTCAACCGGACCGATGGAACCACGTTTTCCGTGTGGGAACAACGCACCCATTTCCCTATCCAGTCGGACTGTGTGCACAGCATACAGTACGTGCTTCGTGTCGATCCAGAGGGGACTCGAACCCTGGTCTTAAATGAGGCCCTAATCTCAGAACATTCAGTGCCACCACATCAGGACCCTGGTCACATGCGTTTGTGTGATATGGAACATTCCACTAGCGTTAGCACCAGTGTAAACACACGCAGAATCCCAGATACTCCCCGAGTTAATCCTTACCCAATCGGTCATGAGAACCCACGCCACTAGTATTAGCATACTGCCTCGAGCACACACCACGGAACATAAATCATGTTCACACATTGTTGCTATGGTGCAATTATTCAATCATTTGCTCCGCATAGCAGTACAAGCTGGTTCGGGCCGAAGGCACTTCGACAAAGAAATATTACATTATACAAGCCCTGATATCAGTAGCTGATATTATGCTGATAATTTTGTTGAATTGCATGACGTCATTTTCCCTTGCGCTCAACAGGAGCATTAGTCAGGAGAAACAGCCCCTGGTGCATCTACTGCGTATCTGGCAGCAGCAGAGCGGTTTGAGACTTAAAGCAGTACTTGCTACACGGTGAAACCGAAATGTATATTCGTAAGAACCGAGAATTTGCACACGGACCACGTGTGAACTGTTTGGAAATGGAACATTAATCAGAAAACGAAAATGGCGAGGAGTGCCCAAACTTAGAGCTGGGGTCTGCCCGTGTATGTACAATAATGCACTGCTATCCAACAAAGGCCAAATGTATAAACACAACGTTGTGAATAAAAGGAAAATGCAGTTCCTGCACTGAGCCTCCAATTCAGCCTCCTCTGCTTCGTGTGCCTGGAGAACATTGATGTGCCCCCCCACCCCCAAAGAAGATGCTCCACTGCTAAATAAAAACTTCACGCAGCACTGCTATACAGCGCACAAAGCAAAGCTACGAACGAAGTGATTTTGAAAGAAAATCTGAAATCCCCCCCGAGGGCCCAAAAACGTTACATAAAGCGAATCTTGTGGTTCTGGTGTGGTTCTGGTCCTCCTGGGCCAGTTTTCGGGGAAGTGGGGGCGTACGGGGGGTGCCGTTGAAGAATGCGATCTAAAAACAGGTCTGCTCTCCCCCGCCTACTCGGCCAATCAGAGGAGCTCCTGCACGGAAGCGGGTCAGATGGCAGGGGTACGGCGCAGTGATGCAACTCAGAATCAATCAGCACCGCCAGGGCTATTCCTGCTCCAGCGCAACATCAGCCACCGCAGCGCAGAGACGCAGAGACGCAGAGACACAGGCGTCTGCACTCACTCACTCACTCACTCACTCACTCACTCACTCACTCACTCACTCACTCACTCACTCACTCACTCACTCACTCACTCACTCACTCACTCACTCACTCACTCACTCACTCACTCACTCACTCACTCACTCACACACTCACTCACACACTCACACACACTCACACACACTCACACACACTCACACACAGATATATTCACACATTTACATTCTGGTTTCCCTGTGTGTGTGTGTGTGTGTGTGTGTGTGTGTGTGTGTATATAAACACTCACACCATTACCACACACTACACTCACAACAACAACTCACAACAACAACACATTCACACCAAATTTACACTCCTGTTTCCCTCTGTGTGGGTGTGTTTAAACAACACAGGATACACACACAAACCTTCCAGATTTGAAAAGCTATTTTCAGTATCAGTGGGCTGAAGTCTGGAGGGACACACGAGTAATGAAATCACATGAATGGTATGACTGAAGTTTAACCGACAAAACCGTGAACTTGTGTGACACCATTTATCACCTATCGACCACATGGAAGTTGGAACTGGAATGGAAGTTCATGTGTTCCATTATCCGAATCCGATCGTAAGGTATTGCAAGCGTTTTGTTCAGGTCTGCAGTGAAGAGGGTTTTTATTCAGGGGAACATTAATTAACTGATAAAAACCTATCCCACAGTACACCACATAAAAGGACAAGAGAATCACAAATTTCACCCAAACCATCACTTGATTTTGCACTTAATTCTATGTCGCTGTGGATAAGAGTGTCTGCTAAATGACTCTTAACTTCACATTTAAAGTGAAACATTCAGTTTAAAAAAAAAACTTGTGGTTTACTATCACTAGGCCCAAACTGCTATGTGGAACAGGTCACGAGAAAACTCATGGAAAGAGATCAAAATGAGTTAAGGATGTCCCAACAATAGGGCTTAGTGCCTAGTTAAGAGTAGCCTAGTTGAGAAGCAATCAAGCATCAAGAAACAGTCACGAATAAATTAGCGGTCAATCGCATATTTTAACAAGACTGCATTACTCTGAAGATACCATCAGGCAGTTTTTTTTTTACTGTCAGAAAATTCACAGGGCTTCTAGTAATTCTACGTCCCCACTTTCCCGCGAAAACAGTAAACCTGCCGATCTTGTTACAGCAACTCCCTCTAAATTCCTTGGGATTCCACCCACACCCAGTTTTAAAACTGCGCCCAGTTCAACATGCAGACCCTCCTCGAACCCAAAGCATTTCAGAACAAAGTGGACGGGGAAAATAACAGGTCTTTGATGATCACAGACAGTAGAACACAATTTGAATACAGCAATAAAAATGGAAGCCAGATAATTACTCATAACAGGTCTTATCATGACTGCGTTTTAATCAGCTTTTTGCATATTTCATGCACATGAATATCATACGCTCTGCCTCAGTCACAAACCGTACACAGCCCAAAAAATACAAGCAGCAATAATGAGTCTATCAGCATCGATGAAGGTGAATAGAAACCTGCCTTTTATTGGACAAGCAGCTCAATGTGGGCGTTGAGCATCTATTAAATGTGCAGTGTCTTGTAGCTATATTTTATAGCTTGAAGTTTAAAATGCATTTCGCAGCATGCTACGAATTTAACAATCTTCAATTTGCATGACCAATTTCGGCATAAATCTCCTGCATGCTCTCAGGCAACTGCCCAGATGAAAGGACATGATTTTCATAAGTGTAGCGCTTTGCATGACAAACAACCGCCCCCCCGCGCCCTATATCTTACTGTCAAACAAGACCGCCTCGTGAATATGTACGTGGAGTAAGCGCATTCAAGCAGTATTTGAATGGGTCTCATCACCAGCTGGTGTTGAACAACTTCAAATTTGTCAATGTAGCCATCTCCGGGAGAGGTAGAAGGCCAGTAGGGATTGAGATCAAACCCTTCTCAGTCCCTAGCCGCCTAGTAACTAAGGTCACGGTTTGACCTACTTTCCCGGAGGCTGATCTCCCATGTAATCAAACGGCACGGTGTGGGTAGCACAAGGCGATGCAAACCCGGTTAAGCAACCAGATTAAACCATAGCTATAACTACTGACGTGCAGTTAATAAATCCAGCCAAGGATTTCATACAACATCTGGTTTAACTGATCCCTGGTTAATGCGTTACATTCATAGTAGTTGGAATGATCTTATTTTCTGTGTTCTTTGATCACACGTAACGTTACAGAGTAATGGGATATAATGTTAAGTTGCCAACATTATTACCGTTGCTGTTGGAATATCATAACCTTTCTAACTAGTATTGCTAGATAACGAACAACGTGACAATAGTAGAGGCAGGTCAATAGCTAGCCTAGGTAGCAAGTTAAAATGGTAAAGCACAGCTGAAATGTTATTAAACACATGCAAACATTGACATATCTGAACAGTAAATTCTGTCAGTTGTGACACCAAATGAAGATGCGGTTGGACTAGTAGATTTCTTCAGCTAGCCTAGCTATAAAGTATTGTGTTGCTGCATTCTCTCTGCAGTCCAGTGAAAATATGAATTTTAGCGTTAGATAATAATGTTAATTGTAACGGATTAAACTGACGTTACATCAGCTAATTTAACTACTGCTACCCAGTTTGCTAGCAAGTAATGTTAGCGAGTTAGCGGAATACGAGATTGAACTTGGTAGCTAGCTAATATTTACTGCACGTGCTAGTTAGCTAGATGGTGCTTCTATGTTTGTGTTATTTGTCAACTAAGTTAGCAGCATGATGAGCAAGTTAACTTGTAACGTTACTGGTGGTGAATATATCGGCGCCATTTTAGAAAATGTGAAAACCGCTGAGGGTAAAGACGGTTTTCCATAGTCGAATTCCATCGCTCTTCATACAATTAAGAGAACCACTAGGCTAGCACTAGACAGCTAACGTAGTTAAAAAAAACCCATAATATACAGTACAGTGTACCATTTGTGCTAAAGCTATCCAATGCGTTGTATTAATGCTATCAAAAAATAACCGGTTAGCTTAGCTAGCAAGGTAAAGTTATCTGCGAACTAAGTTAATAAAATTAACGAGCGACGTTACCCTAGCTAGCTGGCTAATATCTCACGGTACCATCATCAGCTAGCTAGCCATCTTAGTCATGTCTAGCAGACAACAGCCTACTAGCTAACTAATGTACCGGTTAGACCGAACGTTACCTAGCTAACGTTACAGCTAAACTAGATAATCAACAAATTAGGCTAACGTTATCAAGCAAATGGTCAACAAACTGGATAACTTAGCTAGCCTAGATGGGGAGCTGGGTTGGCTATAAGCGAATTTCTCAAAGTAGCCTAACTGTTACTCCGTTCAATGAGGATGTACGAAAAATGTCTGTGTGATGGCCGTAAATTTCTTTCTTTATGGGTCATTAATTGTAGCCAGCTTTAGCTAGCCAATTTAGTTAGCTAGCTAGCAATACTCCGCCATTTTAAAAGCCAGCCTGACACTCTGTGAATCTTAAATATAAACTGGACATTTAGCTAGTCAAGATTAGCTGGAGTCATTTAGCGCAAAATCGAATGAAATATTTTTTTAAAGAAAAAAAGAATGAATTACCTTTTCACAGAGTGTTTTCACTTGGTTTTCCGAGAGCTGCTTACACTCGTTGAGTTGCTCAATCCATTGATCAAGTTCCTTCGTAAACGCCTTTTCGTCCATTTCTGAATGTTATTAATAGCTAGCCAGCTAGCTTAAATGGTTTAAACAATTAATTGCCCTAAGTGTATTTTTAACTCCTCACCAAGAGTACCAAAAGACCAGTTTTGAACAGATCACTGTACACAATAAATGCGGTCCTAACCAGAAGAAATGATTTCTGTGTTTGAATGAAGGGGGAATCGGAGCAGGTAGCCTACATCAGCTAGACAGAAATGAAAAGACGTCAGTCTCTCTTGCGTACCACCCCGCACTCATGCCACCGTCCAGTCCTCGTAAGGGGCTGAACAACAAAGCAAGACTCGCATTTCAATTGGTTTCCACATATCACTACGCACGTCGCTATTGGTTTAATGACTGTTGTAAGGCGTGGCATTGGTTTTCAATTTTTAGAAAACAATCCCCAAATAATATTCTAATCTAATGGGTTTAGTATATTTTGTTCATTATTAGTATTATTGTTAAATTTAACGTTAGTAGGCAAGTGAAACATCCAGATGTTCAAATGGGCATTCGAGATAATCAAAATGATACAGGATAACAGGAAATGTTCCATTTGCAAAGACTCATTACATTACATTATTGGCATTTGGCAGACGCTCTTATCCAGAGCGACGTACAACAAAGTGCATATCCATAACCAGGGATAAGTGCGCTGAAAGACCCTAGAGGGAAGTACAATTTCAATTGCTACCCGTACAACAAAGATAAGGACCAGGGCCTATTTTTATTTTTATTAAAATTTTTATTTTTTTTTTAAACAACAAATAAACAAACAACAAAGCAAAAGTGACCAAACTTAACTATCCAAATACTGCTTAACTAGCCAACTAAAAAATACCGAAACACAACGTAAATCACAAAGACAACAATTGAGGTTCACAGGGAGGTAGGGAGGGATGGGGAGAGGTGCTGCTTGAAGACTCAATAGAGTTCATTATCCTGTATTTAAGTTGTGCCGTACCTATATATTAACAAACGGATTACTTCACTTAAATACCAGTATATGTTTACTGCAATTCTAAGGACTCGTGATCCAACATTTATTCCCATAACCGTGTGCATATAAACATCTTAAACAGCCCTGAGGACTTGCCCTATCGGTAGTCTGACCTGAATATGCAAGGCGCACCTGGTTCTCTGCTTCTAGGAAAATCTTTCGTAAAAATGAGCGACACAGGAGCATGCAAATGTACGCTGGCTTAAGGCGAGGAAATGGAAACGGATCCTTGACTTCCTCCGTGGCGATGTGCTGTTGAATAGCATGATAACGTGCGTTTCAAATTTAGTCTATAAACAAATTCAATGAGTCACATTACTTTTTTTACATCGGCTATCCTTGGCTGACCTGACAACCGTATGTAAACATAAACCTTGTTCAGTTCAAATGGCAAGAAATCCTTCTATTTGAGTACAATTAAATTCCAAGTAGAATGCAGGTAACCATATTTTCAATTTCAATTCAATTTTATTTGTATAGCACTTTTTACATAAGACAAGAAACATAACATATTACATAAGTCACAAAGATGCTTTACAGAATAACAGAAGGGCAGGAAGGAAAACAGCAAACACCATGCCCCAAAATAGCAAAAATGTGAGGTTAAAAACACCCTATTGGGGTGAAAAACCCTCAAACAAAGGCAAGAAGAAATCTCAGGAGGAAACTGGTGAGAGAGGGGGAGCCCCATCCCACGCTGGGGGGGGGGGGGGGGGGGGGGCATCCTCCGCTGGCCAGCAAGGCGTAAAGGTAGGATGGATAAAACAGAAATGTCGTAAGAAATCTATCACAGCAATTCAGATGAGCAGAAAACAAGCTAGACGCGTAGGAAGTCCAAACGTGGGAGAGTACAGGGAGCAGTTGTAGAGGGACAGGGTGATGCCCTTGGAGCTCCAGGAGGGGTGGAGGCGTGGGGGCCGGTCCAGGGGAGGAGGCTGCAGGGGTCCACTACCGCAGGGCGGGCGAAAGGGCTGCAGCGGCCCAAGAACTCAGGACCCTGGAAGGGCAGGAGCCCCGGGACAGAAGAAGCAAAGGAAGTAGAACTTTAGGCACGGAATTAGATGTCGTTTCAGTGCCAAAGCTCCAACTCAATTCCAACTGATCGGCTAATGTGCCCCGTGCACGGAACAGCTCACGCACAGAACGCCTGTGCCACACGTACCTGGGATGATCTGTGCGATGTTTCCATGGGACTATTAGTCATGTGTGGATTTGTGCAACAACCAGGCTGACCTGCCAACCATGCCCAGAATGCAGGTGCCGCACGTACCTCCGCGGTGACGTTGTGGCTAACCCCACCGGCAGGTCTGCTCAGTGCCACCGGTCATGTGCATTTTTAAATATGCACTGGCCTTACCTGCCAACCAGCGCTGGGACTATGTACTTTTTAGCATAGGATTGACGAAAGAGGAACATTTAAAAGACAAAGAGCGTGTCTGAAGCCAACGTCGAATACGCCTGGAGATTATGCCATGAGATTAAGGAATATGTTGCCTCTGCCTGCGTAGATTTAGCAGTTTATTTTCTTCTTTTGGATGGTAATAAATAATAAATAGATAAATAAATTCCATCTGAGATCTGGAATGAAAACATTGGAAACACTGTGCTTCTCATTTGTTTAGTCTGGCTATAGTTAAAATTGAATTAAAATATTAAATGCAGTTTCATAGGGGGAAAAAAAACATTATCACTTTCAAGTGAAGTGGTTTCACAGGAAAGCAACTTGTTTTTAGTTCATGCCTGCAATGGCTAAATGCATTCAACATTACTCAGTAGAGCCATCTAGTGTGTGAACCAAAATCTGACAAAAGTAAACAGCAAAGAGGCAAAGAAACCTTCGAAAAATACCATACTTACTTGGTTACCAGTGCTACACATTCATTTCAACCTGAAATACATTTTTGCCAGTACTGTTTAGATCAGGCAGCTTCATACCACGTATGTACCAAGTATGAGCACGCTGGGTATTGTGTTATTGTTTCGTGTTTTTTATTTTATTTATGAATTTGACAAAATAATAGAATATGAAAAATGAAAGCTATGTACTAAATAAAATATGATACATCTTATAGATATGACATAGTTATTCTGCCATTCACCATTTTCCGTAAGAGACGTCCAATTGACATTCAGGTCATTTGTTTAATAATCTGACTCTGAAGTCAAGGAACTGAGGTGTCACCGTTGTTTTATGGTAAACACAAAGCACGCATCAGTTGTGCTGTAAAACAGTGAAACTGCAGGTTAACCATGAGCACAATGGCTGTCCCTGAAAGATGCAGAACTGAATCAGTTAATTGGTTTTTGAAAACTGGAATTATGGAATTACACCAGAATTTTAAACTTCCAACATTCTTTTACATTACAAACAAGTAAAGCATTTATTTGTATATAACTAATTTTCAAAATGTAACTTAGAACCCTATCTCTCAGGTCACAATATCTTGTATTCATCTGTTCAGTTATGCTTTAGTTTCAGGTGAATTTGCATGATATTCATCACATTATCCATACACAACCATAATCCTGCATTCATAAAACCATATATTTTTGATACTATTACTGTGTTAAAGATGCGTAGACAGACTCTATGTGCCAATAATGTTCCCCCACTGAAGGCAGCTGCTACAGGACGACAGGGTGAATCATTATGAAAAGAACCAAATTTCCATAAATATCAATAAAGTATAAAACTAAATGCAAATGAACACAACCCAAAACATCAAAGCTTTGAGCGACATTTGCACTTCAATTACCTGAAAGACCGATGAATGGCAAGATGCATGTGCATTCAGTCGTTATGAATATTTTCTGCTAATTTCTGTTAATTTATTCTCTTTGGGTGTTTTGTCTCTGGAATGATGAAGATGAATCAACCCCGCCTCCCTCCGAAAAAAAAAAAAAAAAACCAAAGAGAAAACGAGAAAAAGGAAAACCAAGGGGAACCACATACATCGAGCAAATCTGCTTCGAACATTCAAACAGAGTCGGCCTATTATGTTTCAGAATCCGTCTTCTGTGTTTTTGGTTCTTTGTACTGGCAACTGTATCACAATCTGCTGAAAAAGAAGGGTACGGATCAATTAGTAACAATTGAGGCAATTCACGTTGATAGCTGATGATAACATCCACAGTTTAAAATAATGCAGATTGTGATGCTGACCTCCCAATTATAATTTCCTGGGCGAAACTAAAATAAGCGGACTGTTCTAGGCAAAAAGACCAAGAGCTAACACAGCTATCCATCTAGGCTAGCTAAAAGACCAAGAGTCTTGCACAAGTGCATTTCATAAGTCTGAAAGAAGCACAGTTCAGAAGCTGTGTGTTGATTCAAAGAACTAATTCACCTTGACAAGTTGTGTAGACATCAGTGCCATCTAGTGGTGTAAAACTGGTAGTAGAAAGGAGGTGAATTTACCATCAGTCTGACCAGATACAGATTGGTATGTTTAGGCAAACTGATTTCTAGAATAAAATGTTTTTTCTAAGATAAATTCATATTGCCTTGAAGTAGAGCTCAGACAATTGGATTATATTTGGTGATTGGTAACCCTAGGAATGTTATCTTTTTGCATAGAAACGGATTCTACTTTTGACTAAAAAAAAACGAAAAACTATTTCATCCTATTTTTATAACATAGGATTTAACAAAATGTTTTACACACTTATAATCTGGATATATTTCAGGCAGTCTTGCATTATATAAGCACATAAGCTAACATATCAGGGCTGCTTATTTTATACAGATTACTCTTTAATAGATAAAGTGGTTTTAATGGATATTTTATAAACTTGTCTAACCGTGTGTTTGATAATAATATCTCTGGCGGATAGACCAGTCCACACAGCAGTGGGCCGCTTTAATTTAGTTTAATTAGTTTAATTTCCGTTTTATGTGTTTTTACTGTATCACGCCTACCGATACCACGCTCACTCTGTTTCACAAAAAAAGAGGTTGTGCAATCCAGCAATTAATAAATATATAATATTAGATGCATGTGGAGTATTGTTTTTTCAGTAACTTGTTGCTATGAGTTATTATGGCTGTTTCTACAGGTAGGTCTGCAGCTCAGCTATTTCCCAGCAACAGGTGTTACAGCAGCAGGCTGCAAGGGTCAACCAGCCTCATTTGAGAATCAAACAGAGATGTGTTGTCCAGTGTTAAATGCCCTACCGCAGTCATACAAACTTCTAAGTCACTGCAATCCTATATCCTTTTTTTAAATTCCCATTTCAATTTTAGAATTATTTTTATAAAAAAGCCAGTGTATCCCAACATAATTGTTATGTTTTGGGGTTTTTTTCACTGGTTTGCTAAAACAACCACAACGGTAATTGCATTCGCGAGCGCAAAGTTCCTGCGCAGAAAACACTCGCTGGTGAGAATTCTGGAGCAGTCGGATCGTTTAATTCTCTTTAAATCACGACCGTGTGAATTACGGCGCGAGGGCGCGCCTTTCGGAATGAAGATTCCAGTCTCAAAAGAAACGGTGCAAAGCCGGGCCGGGAGTGAAATATAGGGCGACACAACTCTTTGTTCACACCTGTCATCATCGCTGGCTGCTGCAAGTCTTGCTCCATAAATATAGCGGTGGCAGTCTCCCCTAAATCAGCCGCAAGTGTAATGGACCCGAAGCCATCCGCGGGTCCCTTTGTTCCCGGGGAATGTGCAGCCTCTTTGTGAGTAAATCTGCCATAATTCAATTATTATGGTTGAACATTTGGAAGCAAAATGGCGCGACTATAATCAAATAATTAGCGGCGTAATCACACGGCATCGCTTCTGATTAGTACTGATGCGCATTGCCCCGGTTTCCGCGGTGGTACACCGCACGGTAATAGAGTGAATAATTAATCATTTGGCTGACAGGCCACCTGTTCTAAATAGATCTGTCTGTCTGCAGAGGCGCGTCTGCAGACAGCTGTTATGGAAAGGATGTATTGTGTCGTGCTCTTTTACATTGCTGCCTGCGTTGGAGTAATGGCTTCAGTCTTTATTGACAGTGCTATTACTGTCGGAGAGCTCATTCCCCAGACAGCCATTCGGCTTGACTGCGGAGCTGAACAGCACCGAAACAGTCCCTCCACAGACCACCGAATTAATGAACCTGAAATGTAACGAGATAAAAGGTCTTTTCTGTTTCCGTCTTTTCTCGTAACACAAGATTCACCCAGGCCCAACTCCTGTACAACGTTGTAATTTTTTAATGTTATATTACATGACATGATATGCTTTTAGCAGAAGCCCAAATCCAGAGTAGCTTATTGTGTTAGTGTACATAAATACATCCGCTGGAGTTATATATGCAACATGGTCAACAGCAGTCTTTGAGCAACAAGTATGCAGCGTCGCTAATGCATATATATGAGATATATGAAATGTAAATAAACTATGTTGTCCTCGAACCATAGTAAAACTAATGGTAAAAACAAATACATACAAAATCGCTGAAAAACAAACAAACACATAAAATGAATTTATGAATTCATTACATTAGATTGTGTGGGAGGAGGAGGGGGGGTGTGGTTCCAGGGAAATCAAAATGCAGCCTGAAGAGGTGGGTCTTCATTCTGCATCAGAAGATGCCGCCAGTGAATTTGCTGGCCAGGTCGCTGTGGAAAGTTAATTCCATCATTGCACCACTGGGGGGCAGTACAGGGAGACGGCGTCACCAGAAAAACCGAGAAAGCGTAGAAGAAACAACCGCTGCCAGTCACCCCAGGGTGAAAAGGGAGCCACCGTGTGACGTACGACGCCTGAGGGAGTGCTCGAGCTGTTGTGCGCACGGCCCCTGTTGGCGAGGCTAAGTGGAGGCACGGCTTGGCTAAAGGAGCACCCTTGGGGGTTGAAATTCAGCCTCTTTGCCCTTACCTCTGGCTATATTTATGTCCTGGCGCTAAATGCTAAAGGAGAGCGTAACCTATTCTTTCCCAGAGTTGGTGAGTGGCCTGAATACCTGACTGAGACTGCCTGGGTTTGCCTTGTGCTGAGCACAAAACTTTAAACAAATCGGGCGATCTCAACCCGTTTTCACATCTGTTGATTAACAAGCATGCCAACGATATAGGACTAATCTTTTGGCAAGTGATATACAGCTTGCTTCAAAATTGTTTACGATCTACACAGTTCAGCTGTTTTCCACTCCAGACTATTTTCCCATTGTGTGTGTGGAGAAGTCCGCAAATAACGTTGATAAAACTTGCTCAATTTCGTAATGCAAATAAAAATAAATGCATATGCTACTAACTGCTAAATGGTCTCCATTTATAATCCGCCTTTATCAAAAGTGCTGTGTAATTGATGCTTCTCATTCACCCATCCACACACTCACACCCCAACGGCGATTGGCTGCCATGCCAGGCACCAACCAGCTCGTCAGGAGCATTTGGGGGTTAGGTGTCTTGCTCAGCGACACTTTGACACACCCAGGGCGGGATCGAACCGGCAACCCTCTGACTGCCAGACGACTCCTGAGCTAATGTCGCCCCACTAAACTAAACTGCCTAATTGGAGAGAGTTGGATATATGTAATGGTACTTTGTGAATTATAAATCGTTTACAAATCAGGTTCACACTAATTTTTCTTTTTTCAATTAATATTTTTTTATTCTCAAACTCACATTCTCAATCAGATTTTCTTTTAAATACAAAACTAGTAGTATGTCAATAAAATGTTTTGTAATAAAAATAAAATGAAATATGCTGCCTGCATCACCCATTACATTTAAATTCAGTGGAAGCACTTTAACATGGCTTATTGTTGAGGGTCATTCAAGGACATTCAGCTTTTCAGTTTTGGTCACATGCCTTTGATTGTCCTGCCGAAGTGTGGGGTTTCACTCCAGTTTCAGGCCATTATGAGACGGAAACAGGCTTTTACCTGCATTTGCCCTAACGTTCCTTAAATTCTCAAAGGTTTCCCAACCCCTGCCAAAGAGAAGCTTCTCCATACACCCCCAAAGTTTCACTGAGTGGGGAATTAGATTAGATTCTATTTTGATTAGGAATTTAAGAGCACAACAGCTCAAAGGAGTATCATGACACAAACTCCCAGAGGATAGCACTTAAAAGCATTACTGAAAACACTTATTTCCAAAGTGCTCCTCGATGGAAACAAACAGACACAAACCATGGGAACAAACACATTGACAGAAACAAACAAATTACAAGATAAACCTTGTTTATGCAATCCCACGCCCAAGGTCTCTTAAAAGTGAGCCATCAACACGCCCCAGAAAGCATTACATTTACATTTTTGTCATTTGGCAGACGCTTTCAATCCAAAGCGACTTACAAGTGCATAGGTTCTTCCACAAGTCAAAGCATCACATCCATAACTAGGAAAATACATAGGAAGTGCTGTTCTAAACATAGTCATCATAAGTGCAACATTTTTATTTTTTTATTTTTTATTTTTTTTGGGGGGGGGGGGGGGGGGTTAGACAAGAGGGATAGGGATATCAGAAAGGGGGGCGGGGGAAATCAGGAGGGAGGACTAAGGTAGAGTTTGAAAAGGTGTGTTTTCAGTGCCTCCATAACTTTTGCTTTAATGCAGGGGCAGGTTGTTCCATGAGGAGATCCTAGTCTAGAGAAATGATCTTCCTGCTGTTTTACCTTTAACGCGAGGAACACTGCATGATATCATGCTCGATCTTGTGTCGCAACCATGCTCAAGGGTCAAATGGCTGTGCAGATCTTATTGTGGCTACACTGGGGATTGAACCACCAACCTTGCGGGTCCCAGTCATGTACCTCAACCACTACGCTACAGACCTCAAAAGCTTTTCCCACATTTGGGTCACCCTTGTAACCTCCAGGCAGGCTCCGTGCTGTTGTTATATAGACTAATTTACTTTATTAGGTACATCTGTACACCGGCTTCCTAATGCAAATATTTAATCAGCCAATCATGTGGCGGAAACTAAATGCATAAGAGCAGGCAGATGTGGTCAAGAGGTTCAGCTGGGGAATAAATTAAATGGGGAATAAATGTGATCTAAGTGACTTTGACCGTGGAATGCTTGTTGGTGTCAGACAGGGTGGTTTGAGTATCTAAGAAACTGCTGAACACTGAGGATTTTCACACACAACTCTCTCAAGAGTTTGCTGAGAATGGTGCAAGAAACAAAAAGCATCCGGTGAGCAGCAGTTCTGCGGGCAAAAACGCATTGCTCAGAGGAGAAGGTGACAGTAACATAAATAACCACACATTACAACAGTGGTATGCAGAAGAGCATCTCTGAACACAACCCATCAAACCTCTAAGTGGATAGGCAGTAGCAGAAGACCAATAAGTAAAACATACCTGGATTGGATGACTTGACACCTGCATGTTTTAAACACTTAAGTTTCTTGGTTTCTATGACAGTGTAGTGACTGTCCTGTCAATTCCTTTATGTTTCAAAGGAATGCAAAAATATTCACTGATGCCCTGGGTCAAAACACCGAAAAACAAACAACTCATTCAACTCTGTCCCCTTACTGTGGTGACAGTAAACAGATGTTCACACACACAATTACAAAATGTGACTGTAAACACACAATTGCAACACACGGGTATGAACTGTGACTAAACGCATAAATGACAAATAGCTACTGATAAAAACGAATTATGTACTGGTCTACAGTGTGGTCTGAACTGAACTGGCATTTCACATGTTTAACCTACAACGTATGATCTAGTTTTATTCAAGACAACAGTGGTCTAATCTTAATGTTGCTTTCCCACGCAGTAGGAAAATTCTATATTCATGTACAGGGTCATCCACATGAGTTACATAATATACATCCAAAACTTGTTAACTCTGTCAATAAAGCCCAGTTTTCGTTTCATACGAATAGCAGTTGTTAGACTGTAACGTTACAACCTTTTATGAAGCTGTTTGCTTGCACATTACCAATACACTATTTGCTCTATGACTGTCAAGTGGCTAAAAGATACAACCTTAGATAGCTACCCGTAAAACGGACTAAATTCTAGAAGATTCCAAGAAGGATGAGCCTAAATGAATGTAACCTGGCTCGATAAGACACCTTTTCGAAAAACAAAAATGACATGCTGTTCACGCGTATACAGAGTTATAGTTGTAGCTAAAATAAGTACAGGTACAGTACACAGTATTCATGTTTAATACATAAAACAGAACAAATATATAAATATCAACTATTCTTTCCCAGTTATTTTAACCTCAACTGCATCCGATAGTTATAACTGATCAGATTATACCAATTGTGCTGCGTATAGGGGGGTTTACCGAAACACAAAAACATAAATGCTTATCAGCTGTATTGTTGAGATGTGAAAATGAATTGAAGTATTTAAATATTATAAACGCCTTGACTAATATTGGCTCATGTGGCCAATGCTCTAAACTTGAACAAGATTTTAGTTATTGTAGAAATGGGTTGTTCTGCTCGAATGGACTTGTCCTGTTCTGCCGTGGAAGTAAATGACGTCAGCTTAGTTGTTTGGAAGGAGAAAAGGGTGCTAGCAGCGGCGTTGCCCGTATATATACCGGCTCAGGCTGGGGTTTTATGGTTAAAAGAACATCTTCTGCGTCCTGAAGAATGTCGACGCCCGCTAGAAGACGCCTTATGAGAGACTTCAAAAGGTAGCCACTGGTTCGCTACGTTTGCAAATGTTTTTTTGCAATGTTTTTACTGTCATTGGTGTTACTAGTTGGATAGAGTTAGCTAGCGAGCTAACACAGCTCCGGTAGTTCGTGCCGAGTTCCAAGATTTGTAGATAGTTGATTGTTTTTGCCCCGTCGCGTATTCTTCGACTGCCGATATCAGCTGTGCATCTCGTTAGTTGTCGCATATCATGCTGAAATTGTTCATTCAAGCTACGTTTGTTATAGGAGTGTCAAGCTGTGTTTATGGTGTATATTTAAGGCAACGCTCGAGTAGCTAGCTAGCTCTACGTATGTTTGTGTCATGTAGCTAGCTGCTTTGTTCAATTTGGTAATTATCTAGCTAATTACATTTACGCATCGCAACAATAGTATTGCTAAGCAGTTAACGCAAACATGTTCGCACTCAATCAGTTACATTCACCAGCTTTGAAAATCAAGAATCTTCTGTGAAAAAGCCGGTAGCTAAGGTCACTGTTTGAGATGATTCAATTATTGATAAATTACAACGTTGGTTCACCGTGTATTGCTGACTGTCTACAAACTCAAACAATGGGCGTTTGTCTTGGTATTGTTTTGGGTAGCTAATCCGATCAGATGAACACTGCTCCGAACTTTTAGGCATTTTTCCGCATCTGATGTAGTTTGTTACTACTTAGGAAAGCGATCAACCTTTAGCTACGTAGTTGGCAAGACTGAGGGGAAGTTGATGTAGTCGCTAATTGAATTGCGTTAGTTATATAACAGCCAGCATTTAGGCATGGGAATGTATTCGTTTGTCATGTAATGAATGTTTTCATCTAATATGAATTCTAAAAAGGCCTTTACCTGTAGTTATCCAGTGTCCATAAACTGTGGTTCAATGTGTTAGTTTGAGATTTAATCTAGGATCCTGTTTTGAAGGCTATATATTTAAAACCCATCATCTGTTATTATTATTGATGGTGGCATTGTAATTGGAAGGTACATGTTAGGTGTAGCTTGAATCAGTTGAAAGGTAACATTTAAAACCTGTTGGACTCGGTGTGTCTACGGACTGGAGTTGTTTTCGGTCTTTTTGCAGCAGTAGTCCGCTAGTAAAAGTACCTGTTCCGCAGCTGTCATTACGTTGCCAAGGTAATAGTTTTTATTAAAAACTATTACCTTGGCAACGTAATGATATATATATTTTTTATCATGCAAAGCTTTTGCGATCTAAGAAATTACACCGAAGACTGCTCCCTTGATATGACCTATAGAATGTTTGTAGGATCTTGGAATGCAACATGCTATTTCCATGATCTCTGGTTTGTCGAAGTGTAAGTTGAGCGAATGCTCAATTTTAAAACGGTCCAAACGGTGGTTAGCTGAGACAGATGCCTGCGCCCTGTGAGGGGGGGGGGGGGTGTCTCAGGGGAATGGTCTCTATGGTTGGGCTGGCCTCTACACAGCAGGGTCAGGCAGACTATAGCTCCCCGTCTGTCGCTGGTCTCCAGATGGGAAGCTCTGAAAGAGGGGGGGGGGGGGGCGGCTGGACACCTGTTAGAGGGACCAGGTGTATTGTGATACCCGCAGGAAACAACCTGCTGAGGACACGGGGATATGGGGAGGAGGTAATCCTATTCCCCGTCACCTCTCCGGCAGGTGCGCTCTGTTACACAGCGGAAGTGACCCATGACCGGGACTGTCCCATCGAGTCCCTCTGTTCTAATGAAGAGCTGGAACCGTGCAGATTCACCGCATCGCAGAACCAACCGCGTCCCTGCGCTAAATACCACTGACGCTGTTAGAAAACTAGAAAACGAGAACTGTACGGTCACTGACTCTGTCATATCTAGAGCTGTCGGGAAGGAGATAATGCTTCATAATGTTACTAAGGCTGTGCCCATGTTCACACTGCACTGTAGATCCGGGTGAAATGGGAAATTTGTTTTGGATTCTAATACTTTTCTGTGCTGGATTGATCTTGCCTGGTTGCCAGGTGCAGTTGCGCTAACCGAGAGCACCAGAAGGGGTTTGCACTTTGAGAATATTTCAAAGGATCAAAACAGACAAGCTCAGTAAAGCGCGTAGAAGTATGCAAAACAACGATGCCTTTGACCCGGGTCTGCAGCAGCACAGTATTAAAGACATTATTGGTTTAGAAGCAGAAACTGATGCCAGTGACTGTAAAAGGGCTGTGGTTGATTTAAAAATAAATATATATATGTGTGTATATATTTTGGTATGCCACCATATAGCCTAGTAACATTCAGCAGGTCGCATTGTGTGCTCTTGTGAAGGCACATTAAAAAAACACTTCCTGAAAATAAAAGAAACCAGAAGAGTGAATCAGCTTTGTTTTGCTGGACCGCGGAATGGAGCTGAGCTGTAACAGAGGCGCAGTAATGATGGTACATAAGAGCTGGGTGGAGTTGGAAAGCTTTGAGCTGGGAAAGGGGTTGTGTTCCCTGGGTCTGGGATGACCTTGATGTGGGGTCTCCATGGCATCCGGATGACGGTCGAAGGTCAGGGAGAAGGAATGGCTGCCCATTGGTCCATGTGCTGAAAGTGGGCGGTCCTATGTTGTGATAATGACTGAATTACAATCGGCTCGTGCTAAAATTACATGGGACAGTTGGGGCTCCGAGTTGGCAAAATGATCATAGCCACAAGTAAAAAAAAAAAAAAAATTAAAAAATTTTTTTTAAACATAAGACAGGTTGAAAACAAAGGTTAATAATGTGGGTTAAAAAACATAAACAAAAAACAACAACAGAAAAACCACGGTCCCCATTTATTGGACAAGTGGTTCCCTAATGTCTGATCTAGGGGAATGCCCTGATGCCTCGGATGTGTTGAGACTGTAAGGGTCTCCTGGGGTTATTTGACAGGGGAACCCATAAGAGGCCGGCGAGTAGCTAATGCAGGAGAATGTGTCATTCTGTGTTTAATGGGGAACCACTGAACAGCCTACATGCATCCGTACGAGTGAACGTTTTCCGCTCACCATCCTTCTATCCAGCAATGGTGATTTTAAAACTGAGTAAAATTCACCAGGATAAAGGATAAAGTATTGAGTAGTTGACCGTGGAAGATGCGTAAGTCACAGAGTGGGTGGTGTTCGGTCAGGTCCTGATAGCAGACGGTCACAGGTGAGAGGAGATGAGAGGAGATGAGAGGAGATGAGAGGAGATGAGAGGAGATGAGAGGAGATGAGAGGAGAGGAGAGGAGATGAGATGTGTGGAGACGGGCTCTTGAGGATGGGGGGGTGACAGACGGGTCAACAGGCGGCCTTTGAGAAGACGCGTAGCGGAGGCGTTAAGGGTCGGTTAGCACCGGGGCGTTTCACGGGTGATTTTCACATTTGAAAGGCAGAGCGGAAGGACCCGGAACGAGTGGGACGTGACGTGCGAAGAGCCCGTTAGCGAGTCGCTGAGGCGCCGGCGTCGAGCTGCAGGAGCTCCTGTGTGCCGTTTGAACAGGCGAAACACGGAGGACTCTTCAGAAACTGGGTCTGTTCGTCTGAGAGGGGTCAGAGGAGCAGCAGGCAGGACAGGGGTTCTCCGTGTGAGCGTTCTGCAGGACAGGGGTTCTCCGTGTGAGCGTTCTGCAGGACAGGGGTTCTCCGTGTGAGTGTTCTGCAGGACAGGGGTTCTCCGTGTGAGCATTCTGCAGGACAGGTTCTCTGTGTGAGCGTTCTGCAGGACAGGGGTTCTCTGTGTGAGTGTTCTGCAGGACAGGGGTTCTCTGTGTGAGTGTTCTGCAGGACAGGGGTTCTCTGTGTGAGCGTTCTGCAGGACAGGGGTTCTCCATGTGAGTGTTCTGCAGGACAGGGGTTCTCCGTGTGAGTATTCTGCAGGACAGGTTCTCTGTGTGAGCGTTCTGCAGGACAGGTTCTCTGTGTGAGCGTTCTGCAGGACAGGGGTTCTCTGTGTGAGTGTTCTGCAGGACAGGGGTTCTCTGTGTGAGTGTTCTACAGGACAGGGGTTCTCTGTGTGAGTGTTCTACAGGACAGGGGTTCTCTGTGTGAGCGTTCTGCAGGACAGGGGTTCTCTGTGTGAGCGTTCTGAAGGACAGGGGTTCTCTGTGTGAGCGTTCTGCAGGACAGGGGTTCTCTGTGTGAGCGTTCTGCAGGACAGGGGTTCTCTGTGTGAGCGTTCTGCAGGACAGGGGTTCTCTGTGTGAGCGTTCTGCAGGACAGACATGCAGGGCCACGGGCGGGCCTGGAGACAGGATTCTCCCTTTACTGTTAACTGATGATTTAAAGGCACTATATTTAAAATGCTATGTATTATTGCTGTTAGTTGGACTAGTGTTTTTATATAATTATTATTTTGGCTTCTTTTTACTATCATTATTAGCTAATTATTATTAAACCTCCTTCCCTCTACACGTTTTTCTAAAAATATTTTGAACAGAAATGCAGTATAATCCAGTATTTGTCCATTAATGGAGCAGAAGTAGCCTGTAAATATATACTGAAGCCCATAATTTGAAATGTCACTTTCTGGTGTTTTAGTAAAGGTTGTTCCTACAGTACAGGACAAGGCATGGTTGGATCACCCACGTCTTTTAGGCAGCTATGAGTTCTCTCATGCAAGGCCAACGTTGATATTAACCAGCCTTCACCCACGCTGGGGTACAGCTCACTGTTTTCCTCTTTATTTTCAATTCAAATTAAGCAGGATGTGTTTTGCCTCCTGGTTGGTGTTCCCTCTCCCGACAGCATAAGGCTCGCTGAGGCAGCCTTAGCCTTAGCTTAGCGTAATCTGCTCACTTCTGAAAGCGGCTGTTGTCCACCGCTAGTCGACAGTGCCTGCACTTTGAACACGAGTAGCCATTCTATCATCTGGCCACCAGGGGCCTGTTTTTAACCCCTGTGGGGGAGAAGGGTGGTCAATACAATGAGATCACGACCCAGTGTGTCTGATATAGGGCTGCGGCACAGGGCTTTTTGGGAAGGTCATCACTGCTGCAGTAGAGGACAGCGTTCCTATTGCAGGGCTGACCAACCCTGTCCCGTAGATCTACCGTCCTGTAGGTTTTCACGCCAACCCTAAGAAAGCACACCTCATTCAACAGCTAGAGCAGGGCTGCCCAACCCTGTTCCTGTAGATCTACCGTCCTGTAGGTTTTCACGCCAACCCTAAGAAAGCCACACCTCATTCAACAGCTAGAGCAGGGCTGCCCAACCCTGTTCCTGGAGATCTACTGTCCTGTAGGTTTTCATGCCAATCCCAACAAAGCACACCTCATTCAACAGCTTGAGATCTCGCTAAGCTGCTAAGGGACAGAATTAAATCCTACAGGATGTTTGGGCTCCAGGAACGGAGTTGGACAGCCCTGCCTTATAGGCACAAACTTTACAAACTGTAATGCATTATTTGTATAGAAATTATTTCATGGGATCATCATTCTTCACTTGAAAGCTCTTTTAACCCATCAGACCAGCTGCACTGAAAATGCCTCCGCTTTTCCCTGGAGGGGGTATCTAGAGATGACTGACTGTGTCTGTCTCAGGACAGGAAGCGCACGTTAAGCCTCTCTCCAGGACCGGAGCATGTGTGTGGTTTTAAAGGAGTGTGAGGTCTCTCCAGGTCCGGAGTGTGTGAGGTCTCTCCAGGTCCGGAGTGTGTGAGGTCTCTCCAGGTCCGGAGTGTGTGAGGTCTCTCCAGGTCCGGAGTGTGTGAGGTCTCTCCAGTTCAAGGAGTGTGTGAGGTTTCTCCAGTTCAAGGAGTGTGTGAGGTCTCTCCAGTTCAAGGAGTGTGTGAGGTCTCTCCAGGTCCGGAGTGTGCGAGGTCTCTCCAGGCCCAGAACGTGTGTGTGGGTTTAAAGGCGTGTGAGAAGTTTCGGGAATGCTGATGGGAATTCCGGTTTTTCCCGCAGGCTGCAGGAAGACCCTCCGGCCGGAGTGAGTGGGGCCCCTTCGGAGAACAACATCATGATGTGGAACGCGGTTATTTTTGGGTGAGCCTTAGATCCGGCCCCTCCCGCCGGCTTACCGCACACGCACTGCACACAAGACGCATGCCTTTGACCCCTGACCCCTGACCCCTGACCCCTGGGCTCAGAGCAGCTCCAGAGCAGAAAGATGAGCTCTCTGATCTAATGGGCAGGCTCCAGGGAGGGTGGTTTATGAACGGGAGGGTTGTTTATGAAGGGGAGGGTTGTTTATGAAGGGGAGGGCGGTTTATGAAGGGGGGAAATTGATGTTGTGCGCTGAGAGTTATGTTCAAAATGAGAAACTGTTGAACAGGTTCCTTCACCCCACTTAGCGTTGCTACATTTTTTGGCATAATATCAGATTTATATCGCAGGGTGCTTCCTGGACCTACACGGGGTAGGGTAGGGCTTCCTCTGTGCTGCGTCTGTGGTTTTCCACCTGAACTGTAGTTTTCCACTTTCCACCGCTCATGAGCATAGCCTCTACTCTACATGGCTGTCCTTATACACACACACATGCATACATGCATGCATGCAAACATACAACAGCCATGTCGTAAAAACACAAAAAAATGTATGTTAGTTTGAGTTTGTGACTGATTGCATGGATGAAGCGACCAACACTTGGGTTTTTATTTTTGCACTGTTTGTTTGTAAAAGCGAAGATTTCAGGATCCTCCACGTGGCTTGTTAGTGGTTTAACTTTTGTTTATTTTGCAATCGCAAACTTTGTCTAATTCAGTATTTTTGTGTCATCATTTACAGACCTGAGGGAACGCCATTTGAAGATGGTAAGTTGATGGTTCTTAACGCAAACGCATGAAAAATAAGATTCACACCTTACTGCTCTATACAGAACCTATAACATTCAGCGACCCCTGTAGCATTAACTATCGCAATAGCATTAGCTATGCAATCTAGCCTTAGCTATCTCTATAGCATGAGCTACCCCCAATGGCATTAGCTATCCCTGTAGCGTAGTTTGTAAATCAATAAACGTGATCGTTCGTATTTTATGTCGACAAAGCTGGAAGTAAGTTTTGATTGCCTGAATTTGAAAAAGGGGGTTCAGTGTCTTTAACAGCCAGGAGAGATCCCAGCTGCTGAGTCAGCTTTCATATTTAATCACACATTAGTCTGGGAGCCCAGCTGGGCCCTGTCCTGTCTCTGTTCAGGATTAATGCTGGTTCTGGGCGTGGGGGGGTGTAAGGTGTATTTTTAGAAAGCTTAATTGCTTCTCTCTCCGCAGGAACCTTTAAGCTTGTGATAGAATTTTCAGAAGAGTACCCAAACAAGCCCCCCACGGTCCGATTCATCTCCAAGATGTTCCACCCCAACGGTGAGAGGTTCAGCGTGGATATAACCTCTGAGGAGAGGCCTGGCACAATGAGGGTCATCAATTACAATGAACTAATGCAGTTCTTAACATGAATTAATGATGGACAAATACATGAACTATGCATGAAATTAACTTCTCATTAAATGTATTTGTTTATTCGTTAATGTATTTAACAACTAACTAATGTATTTGTTGTATATGTATACATTGGCAAACCCCACAGGATATTAACCATTTATAAATACATTAACTGACTTTCATTTCAATATGAATTGGCAGCAACTAATGTAGTGATTAACATGAATTAATGATATACAAATCCATTCACAGAGCTGTACTGATTAACAACGACATTAGTTCATTCCAATTCATTGAACCTTATTGTAGTTCATTCCAATTCATTGAACCTTATCTTGTCACATAGTCCCTAGAATTTCAGACAACTCTATTTTTTGGAAGTGGTGAATGATAAATTGATCATTGATGATTTTCACCGACAGACTTGCTGTATAAGATGCGGCTGTTTTGAGTCTTCCTGTGAAAGCAGTTTTTGCGGTTGTGCTCGTTAAAAGTTTGGTAACTTGAGCGGCCTTTAATCCGTAGTTTATGCGGACGGAAGCATATGTCTGGACATCCTTCAGAACCGCTGGAGCCCCACGTACGACGTCTCCTCCATCCTCACCTCCATCCAGGTAGGTTCCGCCCATCCTTGTGCGCTCATTTCTGCACAGTAGTTCAACACCTGTTGGTTTTTATTTTTATTTATTGGCTTTTAATCACCGTAAATGTAACGTATTGCCTGGTCAGTGTTTGTCCTGCTGCTAAAATGACTCTAGTGGTGATGTCATCCTGTAACCTCATTATCAGGCTTTGTCATTCTATACAATTCTCTCTAGGCCAGGATATAAACATATTTTTCAGAAGTGGAGTGTCTTTCCAGTACAAGAAACACACACACACACGTGCCTGCCTGCCTGCCTACACACACTCACACTCACTCACACTGAGAGTACAGATGTCCCCATTCTCCATTCCCCCTGCACCCACCTCCTCAAGCCCTGTGCCCAGTGAAACATGAATGTCGTGTTAATTATTCCGTTTCCTGTCCCCCTCCCCCCCCCCCCCCCCCCCGAAGTCCCTGCTGGACGAGCCCAATCCCAACAGCCCGGCGAACAGCCAGGCCGCCCAGCTGTACCAGGAGAACAAGCGGGAGTACGAGAAGCGTGTGTCTGCGGTGGTGGAGCAGAGCTGGAGGGACTCCTAACACAGGGCCGCGCCGCGCCCAGCGCCGTTACCTCACCCAGGACTCCCCACAGGGCCCTGTTCCCTCCGCCACAGGGCCCCGTTCCCTCCCCCACAGGGCCCCGTTCCCTCCCCCACAGGGCCCCGTTCACTCCCCCACAGGGCCCCGTTCCCTCCCCCACAGGGCCCCGTTCCCTCCCCCACACGTGCGGACAGAGAGCGTTTTAACTGTGTGCTGTTCATTTCCTTTTTATTGCATGATGCAAAAATAAGTTATTTGCAGTTTGTCATTTTATTTTGTTTTTATTTTGGCATTGATGCTGTTATGGTTTGGTTTCTACAGGATCTTTTATTTGTAATTGTTTGTCAGAGTTTGAAGAACACTGGCTGTTGAAGATGTTTTTGTTTTTTTGTTTGTTTGTTTGTTTTGTTGGACAAATTGCTCAATTCTGCGAGATGAGTCTGGAACAGAAAGGGCAGAAAGAGGACCTGATCTTTAGTTCTGGATTATTGAAGCATTAGTTCTGGATTATTGAAGCTAGTGTATATAATTGCCATTAATGAAGGCTATTTGTGCATCTTGTGCACAACGTGAGAAGTTACAATAGTTTATCAAATCAAAGCAGTTCTGGCACAAAGGGACTCTGGTGCAGGTGCTGTGAGAACAGACGGCTCAGTGAGACTGCTGATGAAAGCTTGCCGGCACCACAAAACTGGTCAGAACTGATCAAGGGCTGTCCTACAAGCTGCCCGAATTTTACCACAACATCAGTCACTGGAGCTAGGGTTTTTGAGCCTGCTTGGTGGCTTTTTTTTTTTTTTTCATCCAATTAACGGTAAAAATGTTTACTGTGCGAGTTGACCATATATAAAACTATGAATGGCAGTCGTTTTCCAAGAAGAGAGATGTCAAAAGGCTAGTTTTGTGAATTTATTGATAATGTATACTTGATATGCTGTATAAACATAATAAAATACATTTTACAGACTTGAGATGTACTCCTGGCAGAGAAATCTTGTTCCTGAACCAAGGCCTAACTGCCTGCCTCCTTCTTTTTGAACATTTCTTTTGTCATTAAAAAAATAGTGGGGCTTGCCATGAAAACCAGACCAGGACCCATAATGTCACCTCAAATACGCATCCATACGTGTGAAACATTTACCAGGGCATTGAAGGACATCCTCGACAGGCTGCAATGCTGTCGAGGACAAGGGCAGAGAGAACCTTTCTACACAAGTACGCTACACAGGAAGCAAACTGAAAACAAAAAGTAAAATGTCCTTGTCCTCACTGGCTGCGGTCTCCCTTCTCATCCATGCGAGCCATGCGATGTTTCTCCCGACATTGCATACACGATTTTAAAATGATAGATCCTTTAAAAAAAAAAAAAAAAAAAAAAAAAACATTTCAGGTTTATTGCCTGTTTTCGATTGTCCCAGACAGTTCAATGAGCGAGGAAGGATATGCTCTCTACTCGCAGAACTTCCTGACAACTGAACACTCTAAACGGCAATCTGAACTGTATTTTGCTTTAGACCCCCAAGACCCACAGAGCTACCACTCAAGTGAGCAGGTTCTCTGCACGCATTTAAAATATTCCCCAGAAAAAAAAAAGAAAAAAAAGTGGTTTCAATCTTAGGTCATCAAAACGGACGCCTAAACCGAAATATATATTTTTGAAAACTCCAGACTTTATTTTAAAAAATGAAAGTTAAAAAAAAAAAGTTCAGGAGGGTCTTCTGCTCCAGGTCTGGGTTTAATCCACTGCGCATCCTCGCTCTGGACATCTCCCATCATCGCTGCTGCAAGCGACAAGGACCAGAAGAGAAGTGTTACATTACCGATTATACACTGAATTACGGTGTTTGATGCACAACACTTAAATATCTACAAAACCTGGTGTCGCGAAGCGTGCATGCGTGTTCAAGCCATGTGTCTATAGCTGGATACTGCCAATTGTCCTTTTGTTTTCTGCGCGTAACCTGAATACCTGGAAGAATTCACGCTTTGGAAAATAGCATCTTAATGATGGTATGGTCTAATGTCCAAAAGTCCAGCCAGTGAGTGTATTGACCATGTACAGCTGTAAACCACCAGAAAATCGAGTGCCTTCCTGTTATGAGTATAGTAGCCTATTCAATAATTGAAATCGAATAATACATTTACCTGTTTCATTATCTCGTCTCTTGTTTTAAAGACCGGCGCGTCGTGCACGTCAATTCCCTCTGCCATCTCCTTCACTCTGTCCAGAAGTACGGGACTATATCTGTTAGAAACACACGACGAATAATTTGATGCAATGGATTAATGACACACCAGTATACACGTGAAAATGTAACTAACAATCGCGATCATTGATTTAGTAGCCAGATGCCAATCGCCGAGCCGAACTAACAATTGTACTAATAAACAAATCCACAAACGAGTCCGTTCATTCATTCATTTGCCAGTTTTCGGCAACAAAGCCAAAGACTCGCATTTCCAAATTATTTGCAGACTTAAAACACGGTACCGCGTGCACGTGTCACAGACAACTTGCTTAAGTACACAGCTACTGGAATAACGCGCTACATAGTCGTTCCCAGCGACTGCATAACGCTAAACAACGCAACATACCTACAACCGAGGAAGACGTGGTTAGCCCAAACCATAGACAAAGCCAGGAGATGGTCCAAGTGTGGATCCTCATAGTCTTGGATGTTCCTAAACAGAAACTCCCTCCGGGACTTCCAATGTTTTTCGCTCTCCGAGATAGTCCTAAACGTGTCGATAAGCTCGGCCAAATGTCGATTCTGCTCAATGAACTCTTCAATATCACCGTCAGCCATCTCGGACCCTTCACTCGTAGCTCAAAACACGCTCGAAAACAAAATGCTGGGGACGGTGAATTAATGTCCTTCCTGTACGTGCTATTGCGCATGTGCACAAGATTCACGCGAAGTGCGGCATTTGTCACAGTGCCACCCAGCGGAGAAGTACAATATTTCACATTTTCTCCGTTTAACGGAGGGAGATTAACACAGCAGAAATGTAATTATTTAAAAATACTCAAATTGGCAGTAAGGTCTGGATTAGTAAATATGCTTAAATCTCAATGTGAAAGCATTCTCACGGTCTGTAAGGCCTTTACAAAGGCATGCAGTTCATTGCATCCTGCGGTAAAATCCAGATATGACTATCTTGAAATTACCAGTGAACAGCTGTTTCAAAACATAGCTTGAGCTGGTCAAACCATGTTGAGTACGGGCTGGTCTGAACTTATCGACCATCTACCAGCTGTTTCGAAACCTAGCTTGAGCTGTTTTTTTTTTCAGCAGAGTAATCAGGTCTACTCTCCCTGCCTCTAAACTCACTGGCCTGCCAGACATCTCCTCTGGCCGTCTTATCGTTGTCTACAATTCAATATTCCCAACACAGATACCTCTATTAATAAGCCACACCTTTGCCTGCACAAGACAGCCGACTGTCTGCCTTTCCAGACCTCATAATAACATCACGGCACGTAGACCGCACCCAGCCAGACTGCTGAGGACGTCAGCGCTCTCTTTCACATTGTTTTGGCGGATTAGTCCAGCATGTTCTTCCTGGACAAGCGGGAGATTCCACCTCCCACTCCAGTCATCTACATTTCCAGGGCCTTGGAATAGCATGCTATTCTAGTGAAACACTTTTAGTGCCATCATACTACTTAACCCTTTGACTGGTAGGTTTTTCTTTGAATTTTTTTCTTTCTTTCTTTCTTTCTTTCTTTCTCAAAAGTTCTAAGCCAGTGTTCTAGAACTCCACTGCTTTCGGTCACCGGTGGTGATTGTGACATCAGCGTTAGAATGTTCAGTTCAGGGCATTCAGTTGAGAACATTCTAATCACATACCGTATGTGTGTGACCTCACACACAAAGGGGTTAAACTCATTCACAACACTGCTCATGAACCAGCCTTCAAATTCATGAACGATGCGGTCTGTCTTTCTCTCTCTCTCTCTCTCTCTCTCCCCCCCCCTTCTTGGTTTCTAATTACAGTTTGCAGGAAATTCAAGATTCTGCCACTTCCCAAGGTTAGGTTTTCTTCAGAATTTCTATCCACTGTCCCATCAGACATTATACCCACACACCAGCTTGCAACTTTTGGTGAAGTGTTATTTCCTCCCAAGTGTGTTTGCAAAGCCTGAACCTGCCTTTCTGTCTCACTGGTCTTCCCAGGGTGGTGCAATGAGCTGCCTTCTATCATCGCAACAGTGGAATCACTGACATCTTTTGACAAAGTAAAACACACACACACACACACACACACACACACACACACACACACACACTGTTCCTCAAGGTTTCAGTCCTGGTTGAAAGATGTCAAAACAATCAGTTTTGGATCACTCTATCTCACACGTGAAAGCTTATGTATACCCCTGACACCTGCAGAAAAATGATTTAACATTTTTTGTGAAAGAGCCAGGCCAAAAGTGCTTCACTAGAATAATATTATATCATACACTGGCTCGATAATGGAAAAATGTACTGGTTAGCTAGCACTGGCCCTCTCAATAAAAACACAAATGAAGGCTTACACATTAATAGGTATAATTTATATTAATCAGAAACACAAATCTACCACAGCAGCTGTAGGTGTATAGTAACATAGAGCTGCAAGTCTTGATGTTCTGTGTAATTTCTGACTGACATTTTAATATTTTAGTTGTGTCATAGAGATCTGATTAGAAACTAGAAATTTGTTTCATGCACACAGTAGTGTTGTTTAGCAGGGTCTTTACAGTAAGTAGAAGGCAGCCTGTAGCTTAGTGGCTGAGGTACATGACTGGGACCTGGAAGGTTTGTGGCTCAAGTCCTGGTGTAGCCACAATAATATCAGCACAGCTGTTTGGCCCACACATTACTCCAGGGGAGGATTGTCTCCTGCTTAGTCTAATCAACTGTAAGTCACTTTGGATAAATGCATCAGCTAAATAACTGTAATGTTATGTCATTGAAAGTGGGAAATTAGTTGTACTTTATTTGTAAGATCCAAATAAAAGACACATACATGTTGACAACGGCTGAACTGGGAGTATACAAATATATATTATGAGATTTCAAGGGTCTGGCTTTGTGTCCAAACTGAAAAGCCAAACAATGATTCAAATTGAAGAGGCATAGGAACCAGACACATTAGTGGCTTATTCCAAAACCCCATGATGCAAGGACAAGCACGGCTATGTTCATCGTCTAATAATCATCCTCAGAGGTTTACTGAAGGGCTCTCGCGGTGATGAGATCACGGGGAAATGTGGCTTTCCCCCCCCTGCTGCTTCAGAGAAAGACACATGTTTTTACATGAAGCAGCAGATGTGACGGAGGGGTTCTGAAGCGACGCAGCACAAAAGCCCCAGTGCTTCAGAAACCGCGTGCATACGCGCCGTCCGCAGTGCTTCAGAAACCGTGTGCATACGCGCCGTCCGCAGTGCTTCAGAAACCGCGTGCATACGCGCCGTCCGCAGTGCTTCAGAAACCGCGTGCATACGCGCCGTCCGCAGTGCTTCAGAAACCGCGTGCATACGCGCCGTCCGCAGTGCTTCAGAAACCGCGTGCATACGCGCCGTCCGCAGTGCTTCAGAAACCGCGTGCATACGCGCCGTCCGCAGTGCTTCAGAAACCGCGTGCATACGCGTCGTCCGCGGACCGGTTCGATGAGCATCCTGGCGAGCAGTTCTGGCACCGGTCGTCATGGCCGCGGTGAACCGCAGGATAATGGCAGGCCTGCTCAAGAGGCCTGTAATTTATGCAAGCAGTGCAACATTTCTGCAGGCATGACTTCCCTCCTAACGAGGTCCAAACGTCGAGCGTTCGTTCTTCACCCCGGTCACTGTCAGTTCAGCGGAGGAACGTTAACACGTTCAGACACGCTGCGTATTCATCCATCATCATCAAAGCGCGTTACAAGGGAAAATGACGTATTAAAGGGAGCCAGCTAATATTTTAATATTTGTGTCCCGCCACATGCCATAGTTTTATTGTAAAAAAAACGTTATGCATTAATGTGCCGCAGATTAAACCCAGTCTCTTCTGATACTGCAGATCAGATGATGTGTCCCTATAACTGACAAGCCTTATTTAAAACACAAGACGCACAACATTACAGTAAACAAGGACAGACAGAGCTTATGAGTTGTACATGTTTTAGTTCATCATGTCCAACTAGCTTGCAGTGCAGTACAGTATTATCATTGTAGAAACGTGGGCTTGTGCACTAGCAGATGCTTTCGGTTGTTTTCCAGTAAATTGGGAAGATCGATCCAACGTTAAAGTATTCTAAGTTAATTTGAAGTTGCTGTTAACATCCTGCTATGATAAAAACAGTTTGTGTAATACTGTATTTCATTGTCTGTGATTTGTGGCTTACAGGCATTCAACCACATTTGTCCGAGACCTTTGAGAGAGAAAACATTTTTCATTTTACAGGAAATAATGAGAACAACACACCTTGGTTTAACCACCTGGGGTCTATCAGAACAAAGTATGTATTTATTTTTTCATGATAAATTGAAAACGTCTTGGATCACAAAACATGTTGCAGTGAAAATATTTTCAAATATACACATAGATATGTTTTACCTTTATTTTAATGTGAGGTTTCAGCATGGCTGAATAGAATAGTTCTTGAGATTATGTCCCTCACAGGGGTCATGGATGAATTGCCAGGTTGTTTGTGTACTCCTGCGTTGTCACTGAAGAACACTGTGTGGCAGCTCAACAGTCAATAACCCAAAAGCCAAAGGGAAGGCGTTACTCTCTCCCTCTGAAGAATAGTCCAGCCACAGGGAGAGAACAAAAAAAGGCAAAGTGCAGCCTGTCTCCAGAGCCACACATCTGCTGGGTGGTCAGAAATATAACAGCACAGAGCCGTGATCTGGTGCCCTGCTGGATCAGCACTTTCAGCTCCAGTCAGACGGGCCGACACCCATAAGCAAAGGACAGCGGGACCAGGACGGACAAACCGGTGTTAAGCAGAGGTGGAAAATCCACATTCAGAAATGAAAAGATCTTTAAGTATCTTGTTCCAGTCACCTGAATTTTCAAACCAGCACAATTCTTCAGCCAGGAGGTAGAACTAATGAGTGAAATCAGCTGGGTGGAAGAAACACATGGCAGGACACCTGGACTTTCCTGGACTCTCTGGGTTTCAAGACGAGCAAACAGATCTGTCCAATCGACCAGGGGACAGATCAGATTCAGGCACAAAATGGCTGCCGTGCATCACCCAGGTGGGTGTGAGGGTGAGAAGTGCTATATAAATGGTAAATGGTTGGCATTTATATAGCGCCTTTATCCAAAGTGCTGTACAATGAATGCTTCTCCATTCACCCATTCATACACACACTCACACACCGACGGCGATTGGCTGCCATGCAAGGCCCCGACCAGCTCGTCAGGAGCATTTGGGGGTTGGGTGTTTTGCCACGGACACCTCGCCACAGCCCGGGCGGGGGATCGAACCGGCAACCCCCCGACTGCCAGACCACTGCTCTTACTGCCTGAGCCATATCGCCCCGTATAAATGCTACGATTTTATAACGGGTGATAAGATCGGAGAAACACCGCTCCGTCAGATAAACCCCTCCTGGCCACAGGCAAACAGCACGGCGCGGTATTCGCACGGGAGAAGGCAGCAGAAGGCCCCGTCCCGGTTTACATTCGGGCTGAGGCGAAGTGGCCCTCCCGGGAGCCGGCGGGGATTAGGATGGCAGCGGGCAGCCTCGGTGCCCGACGCTGTCATTAGCGCGGCCGCAGGCCTGCGTTTAGGCGTCCTGGCACCGCCACGCGTCTGGGGAGGCAGAGCGGAGCGGGAGCAGCAGGGACGACACGTACGGAGCAGGAGATTACTCACTGCAGCAGCTGCTGACCAGCGGCTCAGAGCTCAGCGCGCACACAGCAGCACGGCGTATCACGTCCCAAACACACCGCAGGAAAGGGCTGCCTTTCTACTGCATTTCTTTAGTCGTGTGAGGAGTTTGTGATTTAACTACCTCATGGGCTGCACACACACACACGCACACATGCACACATGCACACTCACACATACACACACACACACACACACACACACACGCACACACGCACACTCACACATACACACACACACACACACACGCACACACACACACACGCACACACGCACACTCACACATACACACACACACACACACACACACACACACACACTCACACACACGCACACTCACTCACTCACACATACACACACACACACACACACACACACGCACACTCACACACACGCACACTCACACATACACACTCACACATACACACACACGCACACTCACTCACACATACACACACACACACACACTCACACATACACACACACACACACACACGCACACTCACACACACGCACACTCACTCACTCACACATACACACACACACACACACACACACACGCACACTCACACATACACACTCACACATACACACACACGCACACTCACACATACACACACATACACACACACACACACACACACACACACGCACACTCACACACACGCACACTCACACATACACACACATACACACACACACACATGCACACTCACGCACATGCACACTCAAACATACACACACATACACACACACACACACACGCACACTCACACACACACACACTCACACATACACACACACACACACACGCACACTCACACACACGCACACTCACACATATACACATACACACACGCACTCTCACACACACGCACTCACTCACACACACACAAATTACATAAAGATTTAAACTGTGCTCTCGTGTGCATTTCAGGCTAATATTTCTGAGGAAACCGCTGAACTTGCTGTATTAATGAACACACAGCCTTTTTATACTCCAATTCCCGTGTGTTTCCACACAGGAGTGTCAGTGGAGACCCAATCTGAAGGAGAAAGCACTTCAGCAGCAGGGATATTCTCCTGTTCAGACAGTGGGGTCCTAACGTGGCCCATAGTGTGAGCAGGGTCAGGGCTCCGGATGGCTGGGGAATAATACAACATAAAACATACAGACCTGTCTGTGCTCTGAGATGGACTGGCCACCTGTACAGGTTCCATAATGGATGAATAAGCCAGGTAGATAACGGCTGAATGGATGAATGGATGTATAAGTGGGTTAGATAATGGATGGATGGATGGATGAAAAAGCAGATTTGCTAATGGATGGATGGACGAATAACTAACTGGGTTAGACAATGGATAGATGGATAAGTACATTAGATAATGGATGGATGGATAGATGGATGAACGGACGGATGGAGAAGGGGACTGGAGAACATGGCACACCCAGAGTTGCTCCATCTTCACTCCTGGGGCAGCCCACTGCGGTGAGGGGGGGCAGAAACACCCAAAAACACCGCTTCCCGAAGCCCAGGTCCGGGGCCAGGGAGCAGGGCTCACCCCTCACACTCCAGGGCCGATGGAACTGGCCGCTGGCTGCACGCACAGCACCATATATAATCATAACCAGCCCATTATAATTACAGACTGAACAAAATTAAATGGCATATCATAATCTGTTTAAAGCAGCATCGCGGCCTAACGATGCAATTATGCACCAGGGTGGTTATTACACTAATAATAAAGGGAGCTGTGGAGCACACCCAGGGGTGTGTGGGGTCGGAGGTCAGGACCACAGCAGGGCTGAAACAGAAAAACCTGGAAACTGGAAACGCTGCACTGGTGATCTCCCCGCACAGCGTGCTGCCCTAAACCGACGGGCGTGTGCTTTCTTTTCCAATCTCATTCAAAGTCACCAAAAGTCATTCCCAGTTGAACCTGCAACCCTTTTGACATCAGGTAACTGTTTTGTCCACAACATTCCCAGATAGTTGGGTTAGATTTTTAGTTTAGCAATAAATTGTTCATTATGCCACACACAATAGTAACTAATTGTTGGTTGATATTGTGATATTTTAACTGAAGTCACTCCTCTGAATCTTCTTAATTTTGTTGAAGATACTTCAAACTTTGAAGAAAAATATTTCCTTTGCAAGATTCCAGATTGTTTCTAGTGTTTCTCTGCGAGAATTCTACAAGCATTTGAAACTAATCTAATCAATTTTAGATTAGTTTGCCTTTAGTTTGATTCACACTGAATGCAGCATAGCATCATTTATTTTTAGGATGATATTGCATATTACCATTATTACCAGTAAATGTGCAAGCTGTTGGCCATGGAAGGTGTTTATCGTCGTTCCTCCATAAGCGTATATAGTGTTGTGTTGCATAAAAATGACTTCACAGATATAATCCATTATCAGATGAATCTAGAAGGCCCAAGTCCTCATCTTTGTTGAATTCTTATCCCTGGAAACTGTACTTCCCTCTCGGGGCTTTCAGCACGCTTGGTTATGGGTAAGCACTTTGCTGTACGTCTCTGGATAAGAGCATCAGCCAAATGCCTGTAATGTAATGTAATGTAAAAATGTAATTCATTATTTCCCCTTACAGCAGCTCACAGAGTGTGTTGAGTGTATACAATGATACACATTTCTATAGAAAACCACCGCAATGTTATCAACTGCATTTCACACTTTAAACATTTAAAATGAGCGCTGAAGTGAAGTGAATTCGGAAGTGAAGTCAAGTCGAGCGCCTCAAATTATTTGTCAAGTGCTGTCATTCTTGGCATATTTCAGCGGCGAAAGCTTGAGGAGGGGATTCAAATTTCAAGTGCTGACCATATAATTAGCTGAGCCTCCTCGTTGTGCCAGCGGGCTTGGTTTGGAGATGAAGTCGATCACTCTTAGATTACGCGGCGTGGGCGGACGTGTAAGTCACTCTGGCTCAAACGCGGCCCGTCAGCACTGGGGGGGGTAATCCTCACTGTCGGGACCGGATGAATAGATGGAGGACTGATACAGTTAGAGCCAGACAACCTGGGAGAAATAAAAACAGAAGGGGACTGGGAAGTGTATAAAAACACTGTGACAGGCAGCTGCCAGTTTTCTGTCGGTAATTTGTGTGATTGATTAGCCATTTGTGTGATTGATTAGCCATTTGTGTGATTGATTAGCCATTTGTGTGATTGATTAGCCATTTGTGTGATTGATTAGCCATTAGGCACTGAAAAGTATGTCTGTTTGACTGTGTGGACTCTGGACTGGCTATATAACATTCAGGCCTGGGTCAAACCCGTAATTGTTTCAGATTCAAATACTTTTCTACGCTTCACCAAGCTTGTCTGGTGTATTGGAACCTATAAAATACTCTTAAAAAGTACAAACCCCCTCCTTCTGCTCCTCTTGGTTGGCTCAATTGCACCCAGCCAAGATCATTACATTGCATTATATTATTGGCATTTGGCAGACGCTCTTATCCAGAGCGACATACAGTTGAATAGACTAAGCAGGAGACAATCCTCCCCTGGAGCAATGCAGGGTTAAGGGCCTTGCTCAAGGGCCCAACGGCTGTGCAGATCTTATTGGGGCTACACCGGGATTAGAACCACCGACCTTGCGTGTCCCAGTCATTTACCTTAACCACTAGGAGACAGCCAGTTCTTATTCAGAACAACTTATACTTCTGCATTCACACAGTATGTTACATGAAGTGTTGTAGTGTGTTCAGCTTGCAGTAAGAAAGTCAGGTTACAGTAAGCACCTTAATCAAAGGCACAACAGCAGTCCTACCAGGGAATCAAACCAGCAACCTCCTGGATCCGAGCCCAGTGTCCTCACCCACTAAGCCAACTTCACTGATCATGTTTTGATGAAGTGTAGCATTTATTGTGGGATGCCAAGTTATTGTCATCTGTCTAATATATCAGTTACATTTAGCTGATACTCTTATCCAAAGCAATTTACAGTTGATTAGACTAAGCAGGGAACAATCCCCCCTAGAGCAATGCAGGGTTAAGGGCCTTGCTCAAGGGCCCAGACGTTGTGTGGACCTTATCATGGCTGCACTGGTGCTTGACCCACCAACCTCCTGGGTCCCAGTCAGGTACCTTAAACACTAGGCTACGGGCACTTTAACCACTGAGCTACAGGCTTTCAGCAAAAACAGAAAGAAAGCGGTCTTTCCTGTCAACCATTAAGTTCAGGTAAATATCATCATCGACTCAAGACAAGAAACAAGAGTCAAAACACACAGCCCCTTCATTTGTATAGTAATGTGTACAGAGTGCTGTATCACTGAGCACAGTAATGTGTACAGAGTGCTGTATCACTGAGCACAGTAAAGTAATGTGTACAGAGTGCTGTAATGGGCTGTATCTGTGTGGAGTGCTGTATCACTGAGCACAGTAATTTGTACAGAGTGCTGTATCACTGAGCACAGTAAAGTAATTTGTACAGAGTGCTGTATCACTGAGCACAGTAATTTGTACAGAGTGCTGTAATGAGCTGCATCTCTGTGGAGTGCACGCTTGGGGGAAGAGACAGGGAGGAGTATACGTGCGTGCTGAGAGAGTCCAGAGGGACCGGCTTTCTCAGAACTCTGGGAAATGAAGGGGAAACCATAACCACACAACCAAGGAGAGATTCATCTCAGGGGGCTTTCAATCTCTGCGTTAACCAGTCAGATCTGAACCATCCCTCTGGTCATGCTGGAGGCGAACAGCCAAGACCGTCCGACCGTAACACGCTTTTCTAGGACGTATAGCCTCAGATTGATATATATTTTCAAGCATTGGCAAAACAGAGTAAGAAACATATACTTTTTTCAAGAAACATATTATTTCGGGGGTATTCAGGACTCGCATGTGCAGTCATGATAATAAGATGCTCTGAACTTGGATGTCCACAGCTTGATGAAGGAATCTGAAGTACTCTAAAGGTTTTTCCATGGAGGAAAGGATTTCCAAAAACATCAACTGTGATTAAGCTAACACAGAAACTACACATGGCATTCATTAAATGTGATTTAAAAATAATCACTTCAGTACTCATGAAATGTGATGAAATATGATCCAAAAATAATCACTCAAGTAGTTGCTAAATTAAAAGTAAACTCTTTTTTATCACGCTACAGCTCGATATGCACTTGCTTGAGACTGTAGAACGCTGCATTGCCAACATGTGAAATCATTGGATCAAGGGAGACGCACTAGTTTAACTAACGACTAATAAATCAAGATGGTATGACCTGGAAAGGACGTTAGATCAGACAAGAAACTAAAATTCTCCATCTATAACAATAATCTCTGTAGCCTGCTGGAATTGATTTACATGATTTAATTGCCACAGTTTTTTTCGGACTCTCAAAATGCTGATAATATAATACCACGCAACTCCAGAGACATGACATCTCTTTTTGTGATAGGTCTCTTTCTCCAGCTGAGTTGGGGAAAAAACTCCAAAGGGTGTTTCAGGAAGCAGGATTACTGGGTTAGCTGGATAACTGCACTGAGTAAAACCCAGAACAGGGCCTTGTTTCACAAAGCAGGACTACTGGGTTAGTTGGATAACTGCATTGAGTAAAACCCAGAACCCTCCCAAACCTGGAACATGCAATGCAGTAAGCAGAGCTGTGCAGGGCTTTAGTCAGCACAGTTATCCAGCTAACTCAGTAATCCTGCTCTGTGGGTTTTACTCAGTGCTGTTATCCAGCTAACTCAGTAATCCTGCTCTGTGGGTTTTACTCAGTGCAGTTATCCAGCTAACTCAGTAATCCTGCTTTGTGGGTTTTACTCAGTGCAGTTATCCAGCTAACTCAGTAATCCTGCTCTGTGGGTTTTACTCAGTGCAGTTATCCAGCTAACACAGTAATCCTGCTCTGTGGGTTTTACTCAGTGCAGTTATCCAGCTAACTCAGTAATCCTGCTCTGTGGGTTTTACTCAATGCAGTTATCCAGCTAACTCAGTAATCCTTCTTTGTGGGTTTTACTCAGTGCAGTTATCCAGCTAACTCAGTAATCCTGCTCTGTGGGTTTTACTCAGTGCAGTTATCCAGCTAACCCAGTAATCCTGCATTGTGATACAAGGCCCTGTTCTGGGTTTTATTCAGTTCAGTTATCCAGCTAACTCAGTAATCCTGCTTCCTGAAATACCCCCCTGGACACAAACAGTAACAGCTGCCAGCGTTCCCCATGGCAACACTGGCAACAGGGAAATTAATGAAAATATTTTCCAGCTTGTGGTGACATGAATGTGGAACCTTATCAATGGCAGTATCTGAACTGATTTATTGAAGAAAGAAATACACCTGCAATATATTTAACAACCAAAGACTGTCATAATATTTCTGTTTGTTTATAAACAGGAAGAAGCCTCATGCACAAAGCCAGGAAGCTGGTTAGCTGTCTAAAAATCATTTGGCAGGACTATTTACAAACATATATATTTTTGGAAAACAGCACATCAGCACAATACGACCCTTGAAGGAGAAATTCAGAGCTTCCTCTTTAAGATGGAAAACATTCTCTGAAGAACAAAATTACCACACCACACTGGTCCTGTGATGTCATCCTCATTCCCAAATCACCATTGCTTACAATTATAATGTCTGTCTGTGTAATAAAATGTCCTGATTATAGATCTCAGCAGCACTGTAATGATGGAGAACATATTGTCACAGCCTGGAGTCATCATGCTAGCATATGAAAAAGAAATTCATTTTATTTTTTGTAAATCATATTTTATTGGTTCTACTGGTGGCAGGGAATACACTTACGCTTGTAGCAAGAATTTGGGATAGTATTTGCAAGGCGTATTACAAATGGACTCCTACATGAAATGTAGAAATAAAAATGACAAAAGGAGTAAAACAATCGAGGTAAACAGAATATTAATATTCGATATCCATCCATCCATCCATTATCCTAACCCGCTTATCCTGAACAGGGTCGCAGGGGGGCTGGAGCCTATCCCAGCATACATTGGGCGAAAGGCAGGAATACACCCTGGACAGGTCGCCAGTCCATCGCAGGGCACACACACCATTCACTCACACACTCATATCTACAGGCAATTTAGACTCTCCAATCAGCCTAACCTGCATGTCTTTGGATTGTGGGAGGAAACCGGAGTACCCGGAGGAAACCCACGCAGACACGGGGAGAACATGCAAACTCCACACAGAGAGGCCCCGCCGACGGGGATTCGAACCCAGGACCTCCTTGCTGTGAGGCGATATTCGAAATCAAAAGAACAAAATAAGAGTCCATGACTGAGTCGTCTTAGAGCACAATTGATGAAGATGTCTCAGGGACTACTGCCTGGTCATATTTACATTTTTGACTGTTATATACACTCAATGAGCACTTTATTAGGTATTTATTTGACATATTTTTTAGACCTACCAAGTCTTCTGCTGCTGTAGCCTATCCACTTAGAGGTTTGACGTGTTCTGTGTTCAGAGATTGCTCTTCTGCATACCGCTGTTGTAATGCCTGGTTATTTGCGTTACTGTCACCTTCCTGTCAGAGATACTCAAACCACCCTGTCTGGCACCAACAATCATTCCACGGTCAAAGTCACTTAGATCACATTTCTTCCCCATTCCACTCCAGTCCTCTGGAGCCACTTGCTAGAAGGTTTTCGTTGTAACCAGGAACCCGATTTAAAGAATTAAGGGCATTGTTTGGAGGTGTGATTTGTTCAGTCATTAAATCGGGTGTGTGAGTTCCTGGTTACAACAAAAACCTTCTGCCAAGAGGCTCCAGAGGACTGGAGGTGAGAAATACTGTGCTAAGCCATGAAAAACTGTAATTGGTCCACAGACAGTGGTTTCGAAGCAATTCTGCAACTGACGAATCTCTAACTGTTGTACTGCTGTCATTCACCTGTTGGCCACCAGGAGGTACTACAGTCAGGACCAGTTGTCTCATCATTGAACACACCCAAGCAGTTCACTAAAATAATCACTGAAATAAGTGGAAGTCAACATTCAGCTACCATTTGCCGCCAGCCAGTTTAACCTTGGTACGTGATATCGGGGTTAAAACAACATTCTTACAATACTCATCACAGAAAGATGTGTTAATTGGGATGCATGTCATTAATATCCTGGTGCTCGCACATTCAGATTTAGCAGAAACATGGGCTGCTGTAGATTAAAATAGGATTCCTAATTTTAAAAAAAGCATCCACAGAAATATGATATTCATATATTGTGTTCATATTCACAAAATGAGCATATACTGCCTGAGTCTTCGATAGTAACAAAAACACAAAGTATTACATAGAACACACTATGGTGATTCTCTTTCACATACAGAATGATTCTAATTACTTGTAAAAAAGTCTAAATAAGTCCTTTTTTTTTCTTCACATATGTCACAGAAATCCTAAGATATTTTCCATAGGAGCATCTGGTGTATGATGCTGATGCAAAAAAAAAGCTTGGTCCTATCTCACAAAGGAACCTCATGCATTTGCTGTAACACCCTGAATCCGTGCCAGGTAATAGGCTGACCTTGACTGCTACACTTCACTGTTCGCAAAAGAGACTCTCAGCGCGGCAGGTAGAGTGACACCTGACGGCAATTAACATTCGTGTGTGTGCCTGACTGGGCACTTCAGCCTCGTTACGGCAATTAATGCCCGGCTCTCTTTCTGCGACGTGCGATTTATTCGAGTGCGGTCTCACTTCGGAAAACGTCTCCGTTTCTCCCACACAGACGGCGAGAACAGAATCGCAGAACGGTGAAAAGGCCGCCACGCAAATCAATTGAAATTCAATGAACTGAAGAGTTACATCTTCCTGAGCATCACCCAATATTTTTGTTACAGGAGCAGATGTAGGCTACAGTATTTGGAGTTTGTAATTCAAAACGGTCTAGAAATCAAAGGCCTCTCAAAAGCACATAAAAACATAAATGGCTTCTCAGAATTCAGAATGGCTTTTCGGAACTCAAGACTACACAATTATGCATTTATATTTTAAATCCATTTAATGCTTATCCGGTTCATTAGCTAAATGGGGATGTGGGACAATTTCTGAAATTAATACTACCGTCTAGACTGAAGTTTCCTAGTTATTTATTTTATTTCAATGATGTAATATTGCAATGAAATGAGACCAATACAATGTACAGGAAGTCGCCAGGTGTTACTAGTCAAGTGCTCTTAACTGCAAGTGGAAGCAAGTAGGCTACACGTGACCTGGTCCAGCGCTTTTTGAAACATTGACAGAGAAAGAAAAATATTTTAGAAATCTTTAGCAGATCGTTTGCCGAAACGGATAATTTGCATGTAAAACTGAACAAATAAACAGACTGTACTTTCTAACGTGCAAAATCAGAGTTTCAAAAGTAATTTGCAATGCAAGGTTAACTTAATTATTATACAGTTGGCCACACTGAAAAGTTATATTTTGTACGCTTAAAAATTACCCATTAATTATCTTTCTTTCCCCTGCGGTCTCCCTCTCTATGATACCAATAAAATGGACGGTATTGCCACGAACCGCCCCATCTTCTGACTCAACACGCCGCTGACGTTATCTTAATGGTTGCTATCACTTTCCCAGGAAACTTGACAGGTGAAAGAAAAACACCAGTCTTTCTTTTTGATTTTGTTATTGTGTGAGGAGTGCATCTGCAATTCCGTGCTAGACGCCATTTGGAGATGGCAAAATTTAAAGTACGTCATTAATATGGCGCCAAAAGATTTTTTTTAAGTGTGATTTTTTTGTAAGGTTGCAAGACCCAGTATACGCCTGTGCAATCAGACAGGAGGGAGAGAGAGGGAGCAACGAGCGACGAGCGACCACGAGAGGAGGGAAGAAATGTTTTTATGGAGAGCATTGCGAAACTAACGTTAGCTAGCTAGCAAACCTTGCCTGACTTCTATACTGCAATTTCAACCTTTCCGGGGTTTTTTTTACGGGAATTGAAGAGAAAAAGACAATCTGGTTATTAATCATAAACTGACGGATGCCACCCCTGGACCTGGATTCTTACCGAAAATGCGACATGGTTTTAGCAAATTTAGCTAACTAGCTAGTTGGCTAGCTAGCCTGATATCGTAGTTAGCTTGCTGTGGATGCAAGCTAACTGGTTAGATAATTTGGATTTCGGATGATATCAAATTCAAAGTCTGAAAAAGATTAAGTTGCTACAATTAACAACTGCGTAGGCGGCCATCGCAGTTTTGTTGCATAATATGTTGCGCTCATGGATGGGATTTAGCTAATGTGGAATAGCGTGAAAATAGTTAGCTTCTTGCTACTTTTTATTTCGACTTAGGGGAGCATCTAACGTTAGCTAGCTCGCTCACACTATCGCTTGCAATCAACGTGGAATGCTAATTTAGCTGTAGCAGGCTACCTACCGATACTAGAATTATCTCTAAATGTCAGCGGTTACCAATGATCTCCTAATATCGCAGCATCGACCATCCTCCAGAATCGAGGACACTTTGCCTCCCGAAGCAGTCTGCACGCAAGGTAAAAAGGTACGTTTTCTGTTCTTATTCACTACCCCCTCCCCCCCAAAAAAACTGGCAAGAGTAGACTTTTGGAAGGAATCGTGAGATTTGAAGCGAACTGGCGCATGTAGGTCAGATGCGTTTGGTGTATAATGTGGAAAGCAGCGACACTTCAGACCAACTTTTTCATAAATAGGGGAAACATTGCAGCGATGGAGGTGAATTATTGAAGCCGTCGATTAACGTTAACCGCGGTGTGATGCATGCAATTGCGATTAACACGAATGCATTTATGCAAACACCAGGACAGCTCGAGGTAGCGAGGGTGCTCTGGATCATATTTGAACGTCTTGGCAACGTATGAGCTACCTAGCTCGCCTGCTAATAATGTTCAGTTGGTGCTTCTGACAGGAAGTGAGCTAGCTTGCTAGCTAGCTAAGTTATCACAAACTTGTGCCAGACTCGATCGCTCGCTAGCTTGGCCGGTGGTACTTTTCATTTCGTGTCAAACAGTCATATTATGAAATAACCACTTATGTGTGAAATCGTGAGTGCAAGGATGTCAAATGAATGAAACCGAATTCATCCGAAGTGTGCTCCAATTTGGGGGGGTGGGAGGAGGAGGAGGAGGGGGGGACGAAGCTTGCTTGGAAAAGAGGCATTTGATGGCATTTCTGAGGGTGGGTGTGTGCGCGTGTTTTTCTCGATCGCTTGAATTGTGTTGAATATGATGGGTGAACAACGCGTGTGGATAGCGCACACCGTTGAATATCACGTGAACGATTAGGCGTGATTTTTTATTTATTTATTCGGAGAGGAAGATGCGATCTACAGCACCGTTTTTAGCTGCGTGGTTAGCAGGGCGAACTCGGGGGAGTGGCTGTTTACCTTCAGAAAGTCTGCACTCGTTGCTGAAGGGGGCCGGGCTCCTCGCGCCTGCTGCGCATGACTTGACTTGTAATCGCGGATCCCGGGAGAGGAGAGCCTCTTCTCGACGGGCGCTACTGTGCACCCTGACAGGGCACCTGGTTACTCCGACCGAGAAGTGGGTCTTTTCGCCTCCTATATTTCCCGTTCTCTTTCGGGAAAATACGTTTCAATTGCCGCGCAGATAACCACACATTTTGGTCTACGGCGTTTTATTTGGCGTGGACTTATTTTTGTGAAGGGCATGCTTTGCAATGTTTATAAATGCGATGTTTTTTTTGTTTTTTTTAAAGAACCAACGTCATCACTGAATCATAGTGAAGCGGTATGCATGGACGATTGTGTATCTGAAGTTTGTTGAACCACATATATAAAGCAGCATGCTTCAAGTCTCCAAGGCATACTCCAAGATAATGGTTCCTTATTAATTAGAACTTATATTGCGCTTTTTTAATATAGCTTCTTAATAGATATTTCCCACAGAGCCTTCTGTTCTGTATTGTGCATTTCATTTGTCATTCTTCACATTGAATTAAAATTAACTGCGTGCCATTTGCATCGGTTCCGATTTGTTGCGTATGTTGACGAAAATTACCAGGACAGGACAACTTATCCGAACCGTGGCAGGGAGGGAGGGAGGGACATTGTGTGTTGACACCGTTCCCTGAAAGCTTTTGTTGTTGATTGATGCTGCCTCCATTACCGCGCCGTGTTGAGGCTCCAGACTTAATGCGCGCGCGTTGTGTTCGAGGGAGCAGATGCGCGAGCAGCGGCTTCTTGCCTTGAATCAATTAGAGCCAGGCTGAATCATTCCGGGAGTCGCTGGCTGTTCCCGGCAGCGACAGCGCTGCGATCTGCCCCTGGTGCCGGAGGGGGGGGAGGGGAGGAGGGTGGTGGGTGAGTCAGTGTGGGACACAGGGGTCTCTGAGAAGCCCCAGCCCACCCCTCTCCTCTCCTCTCCTCCTCTCCCCTGCAGGTGGGGGGTGGTCTGGTGGTCTGGGCTCTGTTCAGAGCTGGAATCACAGGAATCCACACCACACAGGGCCTAGACCCAGGCCAGTGTGTCATTGGTTCAGGGCTGTAAATTGCAGCCTGTCTCTCTCTCTTGCTATCTCTCGCTATCTCTATATCTCTCTATCTCTCTATATCTCTCTCTCTATATCTCTCTCGCTCTCTCTCGCACAAGTGCGCGCGCGCACACACACACACACACGCACACACACACACACACACACACACACACGGCCCCTGCCTGTGACCTGCCGCTCTGCAAAGCTGGTGCATGTGTGCGGGTGGGCCTTGCCTGATTGGCTGAGGAGGGACACAGCCCCGTCACATGGTACACGTGTTGGCCAATGAGAGGCTCCTCCACAGGGGGGCGTGTTATTCATGAATGAACTGCTGCCCAAGGCGCTTTAATACTCTGAGCTGCTCTACCACTCCCCCCCCCCCCACACACAGACACACGCACACACACACCCCCACACACACACATGCACACACACACCCCTACACACACCCCTTCACACATGCACACACACACACCCCCCTACGCCTCCCTACACACATGTAGGGGACACCTCCCAGCACACGCGCACACACTCACACACACACACACGCACACATGCACACACACACGCGCACACACACGCACGCACACACATACACACACACATACACACACATACACACACACACACACGCACACACACATACAGACATGCACGCGCACACACGCCACATACACACGCCACATGTAGCACACGGACACAAACACACTGACGGCTCACACAGAAACGCATGCATATAAACACACGCTCACATGGCATACGTGAACACTCATAAACAAACATGCACACACACACACACACACACACAGGCAGCAGACTGCATGGCCCAATCTCTCTCTCTCTCGCTCTCCCTGTCTTTCCCTCTCTCCCTCTCTCTTCCTCTTTCCCTCTCCCTCTCTCTCTTTCCCTCCCTCTCTCTTCCTCTTTCCCTCTCCCTCCCTCTCTCTCTTCCCCTCTCTCTCTCTCTCTCTCTCTCTCTCTCTCTCTCTCTCTCTCTCTCTCTCTCTCTCTCTCTCTCTCTCCCTCCCTCTCCTCTGTTGTCGTTCAGTGGGCGGAGGATGACATCACCGGGCAGGGGGCGGGGCCTCTCGCGCGTGTCATCAGGTTGTGTGACTCATCCAGACTCCACTGGAGCATAATTACCCAGCAGGGCTCCATCCTGTGGGAACGGACCCCCCCCCTTCACCGAGGGGAAGGGCAATTTACCCCCCGTTTAATCCCAGACGGGTCTGAGAAGCGCGTGTGTGCGGGTAATGTTTCTCTCTGAGTAGTGTGTGGGTTTTAGAAATCTATTTATTATTGTGTGTGTGTGTGTGTGTGTGTGTGTGTGTGAGAGACTCGTCGCGCGGCTGTGCTGTAGCCGGCGGTCGTTGCTGCGCTCTCTGGCTCGCTGGGAGATGCTGCTGCAGCCAGTGCCATCCTGTGAGAATCCGCTCTGATTTCGTTTCTGTCGGTGACGTGATTTGAGAGCCGCAGGGTCAGATGTGTGCTTTATTCCCGCGGACGTTCACTGTGCAGCTCGCCACAGCTGAGGCTGACGGGGGGAGTGTCACGCTGGGCCTGAAATGGGTGGGCCCTGTACCCCTGCACGTTAAACACAGACGCCTACCCCGCCCAGGGAATCTCCCTGACCCCCCCCCCCCCGCCCCACACACACCACCTCCCTGTGGTACACCCCCATCCCCCCCTCTGTGCTGTATTGCCCTGTGTGGGGCAATACACCCTCCATCCCCCCCTCCGTGCTGTATTGCCCTGTGTGGGGCAATACACCCTCCATCCCCCCCCCCGGCACTCCTGCCTCTTCCTGCTCCTGTTCGTCAGCACTTTCAGCCCCCCCCCACACACACACACTTTTTAATGAACTGTTTGCTCTGGGGAGAAAATTAAAGCACGACATCAATAAATAATGCTAATACACTCTGCTGCTGGAGCCAATACTGTTTGATGGGGAGATTCTTGTTTTTCCGCTTTTCCCCTTTCCCCCCTGTTCTTCTGGCCTGGTGTTAATGCAGCCCTGTTGGTGTGGTCCTCTGTGCCCTGCTGTTAATGCAGCCCTGCTCTGGTCCTCTCTGGCCTGGTGTTAATGCAGCCCTGCTCTGGTCCTCTCTGGCCTGGTGTTAATGCAGCCCTGCTCTGGTCCTCTCTGGCCTGGTGTTAATGCAGCTCTGCTCTGGTCCTCTCTGGCCTGGTGTTAATGCAGCCCTGCTCTGGTCCTCTCTGGCCTGGTGTTAATGCAGCTCTGCTCTGGTCCTCTCTGGCCTGGTGTTAATGCAGCTCTGCTGCTCTCTGGCCTGGTGTTAATGCAGCTCTGCTCTGGTCCTCTCTGGCCTGGTGTTAATGCAGCTCTGCTGCTCTCTGGCCTGGTGTTAATGCAGCTCTGCTGCTCTCTGCCCTGGTGTTAATGCAGCCCTGGTTCTCTGGTGTTTGAGTGAGTGAGTGTGTGATGTAGTTGCCGGTGGGATTCGTGTTTGAGTGAGTGTGATGTAGTTGCCGGTGGGATTCGTGTTTGAGTGAGTGTGTGATGTAGTTGCCGGTGGGAGAGTGTGTGATGTAGTTGCCGGTGGGAGAGTGTGTGAGAGAGAGAGTGTGTGAGAGAGAGTGTGTGAGAGAGAGTGTGTGAGAGAGAGTGTGTGAGAGAGAGTGTGTGAGAGAGAGTGTGTGAGAGAGAGTGTGTGTGAGAGAGTGTGTGAGAGAGAGTGTGTGAGAGAGAGTGTGTGAGAGAGAGTGTGTGAGAGAGAGTGTGTGAGAGAGAGTGTGTGAGAGAGAGTGTGAGAGAGAGTGTGTGAGAGAGAGTGTGTGAGAGAGAGGTGTGAGAGAGAGTGTGTGAGAGAGAGTGTGTGAGAGAGAGTGTGTGAGAGAGAGTGTGTGAGAGAGAGTGTGTGAGAGAGAGTGTGTGAGAGAGTGTGTGTGAGAGAGTGTGTGTGAGAGAGTGTGTGAGAGAGAGTGTGTGAGAGAGAGTGTGTGAGAGAGAGTGTGTGAGAGAGAGTGTGTGAGAGAGTGTGTGTGAGAGAGAGTGTGTGAGAGAGTGTGTGTGAGAGAGTGTGTGTGAGAGAGTGTGTGTGAGAGAGTGTGTGAGTGTGTGTGTGTGATGTAGTTGCCGGTGGGAGAGTGTGTGAGAGAGTGTGTGTGAGAGTGTGTGTGTGATGTAGTTGCCGGTGGGAGAGCGTGCGGTGTAGTTGCCGGTGGGAGAGTGTGCGGTGTAGTTGCCGGTGGGGGAGTGTGCGGTGTAGTTGCCGGTGGGGGAGCGTGCGGTGTAGTTGCCGGTGGGAGAGTGTGCGGTGTAGTTGCCGGTGGGAGAGTGTGCGGTGTAGTTGCCGGTGGGAGAGTGTGCGGTGTAGTTGCCGGTGGGGGAGTGTGCGGTGTAGTTGCCGGTGGGAGAGTGTGCGGTGTAGTTGCCGGTGGGAGAGTGTGCGATGTAGTTGCCGGTGGGAGAGTGTGAGATGTAGTTGCCGGTGGGAGAGTGTGAGATGTAGTTGCCGGTGGGAGAGTGTGAGGTGTAGTTGCCGGTGGGAGAGCGTGCGGTGTAGTTGCCGGTGGGAGAGCGTGCGGTGTAGTTGCCGGTGGGAGAGCGTGCGATGTAGTTGCCGGTGGGAGAGTGTGCGGTGTAGTTGCCGGTGGGAGAGTGTGAGATGTAGTTGCCGGTGGGAGAGTGTGCGGTGTAGTTGCCGGTGGGAGAGTGTGAGATGTAGTTGCCGGTGGGAGAGTGTGAGATGTAGTTGCCGGTGGGAGAGTGTGAGATGTAGTTGCCGGTGGGAGAGCGTGAGATGTAGTTGCCGGTGGGAGAGCGTGCGGTGTAGTTGCCGGTGGGGGAGCGTGCGGTGTAGTTGCCGGTGGGGGAGCGTGCGGTGTAGTTGCCGGTGGGAGAGTGTGCGATGTAGTTGCCGGTGGGAGAGTGTGAGATGTAGTTGCCGGTGGGAGAGTGTGTGATGTAGTTGCCGGTGGGAGAGCGTGCGGTGTAGTTGCCGGTGGGGGAGCGTGCGGTGTAGTTGCCGGTGGGGGAGCGTGCGGTGTAGTTGCCGGTGGGAGAGTGTGCGATGTAGTTGCCGGTGGGAGAGCGTGCGGTGTAGTTGCCGGTGGGGGAGCGTGCGGTGTAGTTGCCGGTGGGGGAGCGTGCCGTGTAGTTGCCGGTGGGAGAGTGCGCGGTGTAGTTGCCGGTGGGGGAGTGCGCGGTGTAGTTGCCGGTGGGAGAGTGCGCGGTGTAGTTGCCGGTGGGGGAGTGCGCGGTGTAGTTGCCGGTGGGAGAGCGTGCGGTGTAGTTGCCGGTGGGAGAGCGTGCGGTGTAGTTGCCGGTGGGATTTGCAGGAAGCGCTCGGATGGCGCCTACCATCCTCTCCGTTTCCCCGGGTACGGTGATGTCATCAACGCCACTCGACCAACTCTGCCATCGGTGGCACTCAACTCTGTCCCTGGAGCCCTCTCCCCCTCTCTCTCTCTCGCTCTCTCTCCCCCTCTCTCTCGCTCTCTCTCCCCCTCTGTCTTCCTCTCTCTGCTCCTCTCCCCGGGTCTGTGGGGGGGTGCAGGGGAGCTGCTCTGTGCTCCTCGTGCTGCAGGTAGTGTGCAGCGTGTGGGTGGCTGCAGGTAGTGTGCAGCGCGTGGCTGCAGGTAGTGTGCAGCGCGTGGCTGCAGGTAGTGTGCAGCGCGTGGCTGCAGGTAGTGTGCAGCGCGTGGCTGCAGCACCTGTCCAGAGGAGCAGAGCTGTCAGTCTGCTGTCGCAGCGAGGCGGGGAGAGGTGGGCTTCACGCGTGTTTACACCTCTCCCCGCGCTGCGGCCGCTGAGCGTGTCACCGGCCTGCTCTCCCCGCGCTGAGCGTGTCACCGGCCTGCTCTCCCCGCCCCGCTGCGGACGCTGAGCGTGTCACCGGCCTGCTCTCCCCGCCCCGCTGCGGACGCTGAGCGTGTCACCGGCCTGCTCTCCCCGCCCCGCTGCGGACGCTGAGCGTGTCACCGGCCTGCTCTCCCCGCCGCGCTGCGGACGCTGAGCGTGTCACCGGCCTGCTCTCCCCGCGCTGAGCGTGTCACCGGCCTGCTCTCCCCGCGCTGCGGGATTACGGGCGCTCGCTGCCCGCTGGAAACGGCACTCTCCTGCGGCCGCGCGAAACTCTGGTTTACTGTGCGTCAGAGCGGCCCGGTCACTGCGCCGGGGGGGTGGTGTTGTGACGGGCGGAGAAGCAGAATCGCCGCACGGTAACGGACCCACCGGGTTCTGTTTGTGGCAGGTTCAGTTTGTGGCAGGTTCAGTTTGTGGCAGGTTCAGTTTGTGGCAGGTTCACTTTGTGGCAGGCTCAGTTTGTGGCAGGCTCACTTTGTGGCAGGTTCAGTTTGTGGCAGGTTCACTTTGTGGCAGGCTCAGTTTGTGGCAGGTTCAGTTTGTGGCAGGCTCAGTTTGTGGCAGGCTCAGTTTGTGGCAGGCTCACTTTGTGGCAGGCTCAGTTTGTGGCAGGCTCACTTTGTGGCAGGCTCACTTTGTGGCAGGCTCACTTTGTGGCAGGCTCACTTTGTGGCAGGTTTGTTGTTGGAATGTGGTTCCGCGCAGCCGGAGAGGAAAGTGGGTTTGGAGGGCTTGCCAGGCGCCCTCTCCCCAGTGGTTTGTGTATAGTGTGTATAGGTGTGTGTGTAGGTGTGTAGGTGTGTAGGTGTGTAGGTGTGTAGGTGTGTAGGTGTAGTGGGGACCCAGGTAGGCAGTGGTTTGGAATGGGTGGGTGGGGGTGTGTGTGTGTGGTGGGTACCCAGGTGGGCGGTGGGCTGATCTGAGGTCAGTTCTCAGCTGTGTGTTCCCTCCCCGCTGTGTCATTTGACTTTTGCTGTTGAGACCGAGACGGGACACGCACTCCCTTCACCCCGGTCCCAAACCCCAGCAGCTCTGCAGGGGAACCCGCCTCGCGTTTCTAACGCCGGCGCTGAAGAGTCAGCGCTGTGGGCCCAGCGCTCCCTCTGCGTCTCTCCGTTCTCTCGTTTCTTTTTGGCTCTTCGCTCCGTCTCCCTCTCCCTCCGCCCGGGGGGGGTGGGGGGGGTCCTGTGGTGAGGGCCGAACGATGGGCCACATGGATCTGTGGTGTGATGCGTTTGGGGGTGGGGGGGCAGGGGGTGGAGCCGGGACAACGGGGCACCCAGGGACACGCGCCTCTTACTGTTGATTAGACTGAGCAGGAGACAATCCTCCCCTGGAGCAATGCAGGGTTAAGGGCTGTAGATAAGAGCGGCTGCCAAATGCCAATAATGTAACCGCTGATCTTATCGAGGCTGCACCAGGTCTGGAACCACCAACCTTCCGGGTTCCTGTCATGCTCCTTATCCACTAT